>NC_057807.1:501979240-502279240 GCF_018294505.1 Triticum aestivum | reverse complement strand
TGCAGGTGAAGTTGAAGATTTCTCCATGGTGGACAGGATTTTGGTTGGGATATCACAATATCTCTTATATTATTAATGCATCTATATACTTGGTAAAGGGTGGAAGGCTCGGCCTTATGCCTGGTGTTTTTTCCACTCTTGCCGCCCTAGTTTCCGTCATACCGGTGTTATGTTCCCGGATTTTGCGTTCCTTACGCGGTCGGGTGATTTATGGGACCCCCTTGACAGTTCGCTTTGAATAAAACTCCTCCAGCAAGGCCCAACCTTGGTTTTACCATTTGCCTCACCACCACCTACATTTCCCTTGGGAGTAATTAACCCGAGGGTCATCTTTATTATAGCCCCCCCGGGCCAGTGCTTGTCTAAGTGTTGGTCCAAACTAGAGCACCGTGCGGGACCATCCCTTGGCAACTTGGGTTACATCGGTACCTGTACGCTTAGCTTATCCGGTGTTGCCCTGAGAACGAGATATGTGCAACTCCTATCGGGATTGTCGGCGCATCGGGCGGTCTTGCTGGTCTTGTTTTACCATTATCAAAATGTCTTGTAAACCGGGATTCCGAGTCTGATCGGGTCTTCCTGGGAGAAGGTATATCCTTCGTTGATCGTGAGAGCTTATCATGGGCTAAGTTAGGACACCGCTGCAGAGTATAATCTTTCGAAAGCCTTGCCTGCGGTTATAGGCAGATGGGAATTTGTTAATGTCCGGTTGTAGATAACTTGACACCAGATCCGAACTAAAACGCATCAACCCTGTGTGTAGCCGTGATGGTCTCTTTTCGGCGGAGTCCGGGAAGTGAACACGGTTTCTGGGTTATGTTTGACGTAAGTAGGAGTTCAGGATCACTCCTTGATCACTGCTAGCTTCACGACCGTTCCTTTGCTCTCTTCTCGCTCTTATTTGCGTATGTTAGCCACCATATCATGCTTAGTCGTTGCTGCAACCTCACCACTTTTCCCCTTCCTTTCCCATTAAGCTTTGCTAGTCTTGATACCCATGGTAATGGGATTGCTGAGTCCTCGTGGCTCACAGATTACTACAACAACAGTTGCAGGTACAGGTTTTGCGATGATCATGACGCGAGAGCGATGTTTGCTTGTCTTGGAGTTCTTCTTCTGCTTCTTCTTCGATCAGGGGATAGGTTCCAGGTCGGCAGCCTGGGCTAGCAGGGTGGATGTCGTTTGAGTTTCTGTTTGTGTTTCATCCGTAGTCGGATGATGCTCTTATGTATTGTGATGTTGTATTCAAGTGGCATTGTATGCCTTTTGTATGTATCCCCATCTATTATTTAATGTTGATGTAATGATATCCACCTTGCAAAAGCGTTTCAATATGCGGGTCTATCCTTGGTGGGACCTTCGAGTTCCTTTTGGATAGGGTCGCACATTGGCCGTGACAGCCATAGACTCATCGATGTTAGAGCCGCACACATATCCAACCTCGAGCGAGGCCTGTGTCACCGGGACCTCGGACTCGTCTCCGGCCGGCCATAGGTTCCAAAACGCGTGCATCCGCGCCCATCAAACCCGACCAGGCACCGATCATTGAGTTCAGCTCCGCGGACATCTTCTGGCACTCACCTTTTGGCGATGTGCTAAGCTCACTAAAATCCCTCTCCTTATCAGGAGACTCTCAGCCGAATTATATCCGGCTTGAATTGGAAGCTGATGATGAAAAATTCTGCTTCCCACCCACCACCCACTTCATAGCCATTGTTGAAGATTTAACCGATCTACTTGACTAGCCGCCGAAGACTTCAAGGGGATGGACCTCGAAGCCGGAGAAAATCTAAACCAAAACCCACCCACAACCGGGCGGTGGACGGCTACGTCCTCATACAATTTATACATGGTGGACACACTTAAAGAGAAGGAGGCTGACGAAGATACTGACAAGCCTATGGATGAACCTCCCAAGCGTCAGCGTCAGAAGCGTCGATCTCGAGTCGGCAAGGCAAAAGATAGCAACATTGTCACTGACAACGATGATAATCCGGACCAAGCCGAAGACCCCACAGATCCAGTGATGGAGCAGGACAAGCGAGAGGACGACAAGCATAGTCCGGGGCCATTGTCGACCACAGTGATGCCGAAGATAGCAATTATAAACCTGTCTCCGAAGCGGAGGTCAGCTTGGGCAACGATGAATTCGTCGTCCCAGAAGAACCCTTAGAACAAGAACACCTCCATCGGAGGCTCATCGCCACCGCAAGGAGCCTGAAGAAGAAGAAGTAGCGGCTTAAAGCCGCAGAGGATACACTCAATGATAGATGGAACGAAGTGCTAGACGCTGAGGAAAAATATGGCTATAATCGCCAAACAAAGGGCTATCCCAAGCGTAAACTGCTACCCGAATTCAACGACGAGGCTATTGCACCTATACCGCCAAAGAACAATACCGCCAACAAGCCGGACCGACCACCTCGTGGACGGGATAGAGTGGCTAGCAATGGTGTACACAAGCCCGCACCTCCTCCCCGTAAAGGAAGAGAGGCCGCGGCTCAGGGCCAGAAACACGATCTACGTGAGGACCTGAATGAAAAGGCTGGCAAAGCTAGATCCATCTACAGATCCAGGGACCGTGCCCCCACGAGGGACTGTAGTTATCAAGCCAAATATGCCGGCCATATACCAGTTCGGAACTGATACCGAACATTACAACCGTTGGACCCACGCCATGACACAACAAAATACAAGGGTGCCGTGCACCCCGTGTGCTTCACCGATGAGGTGCTGGATCACAAATTTCCAGAAGGATTTATACTCGTAAATATCGAGGCATATGATGGAACGACAGATCCTGCTATCTGGATAAAAGACTTTATTCCTCACATCCACATGGCTCGCGGAGATGATCTCCACGCCATCAAATACCTACCCCTCAAGCCGAAAGGACCAGCTCGGCCCTGGCTGAAAAGCCTCCCAGAAAACTCCATTGGAAGTCGCGAAGAACTTGAGGATGCTTTCCGTGCCAGTTTTAGAGGGACCTATGTCCGGTCCTCGGATGCTGACGATCTAAGTCACATAACCCAACAACCCGGGGAATCAGCCCGTAAGCTATGGAATCAGTTTCTCACTAAGAAGAACCAAATCATCAATTGTCCAAATGCCGAAGCCTTAGCGGCCTTCAAGCACAGTGTCTGGGACGAATGGCTAGCTCGACACCTCTGCCAGGAAAAGCCAAGGAAAATGGCAGCCCTCAGTACACTCGTGACCGGTTTTTGCACGGGCGAGGACAACTGGTTAGCCCGTAGCAGCACCAGCGATCCTGGCGCATCCGAAGTTAGGGATGGCAATGGAAAGCCACGACATAACAAAAAAATGTCGAAACAATGAAGGAAGCCCAGATGATACAGCGGTAAACGCCGGATTAAGTGGCCCCAGACTCGATCAATGGAAGAAGCCATTTAAAGGCAATAAAGACGGTCCATCCAGCCTGGACAAAATTTTAGACATGCCCTATCAGATCCATGGCACCCCTGCTAAACCTGCGAGCCATACCAACCGCAGTTGTTGGGTCTTTAAGCAGGCTGGCAAACTAACCGCCGAACACAAGGGGAAGGGACCTCAGAGCAAAGACAAGGATGAACCTCGCCAGCCAAACACGGGGGGACATAAGAAATTTCCATCGAAGATCAAAACAGTGAACATGATCTATGTCACTCATATCCCAAAGAGGGAGCGCAAACATGCACTCAGAGATGTCTATGCCGTTGAGCCCGTTGCCCCCAAATTCAACACATGGTCGGCCTGTCCGATCACCTTTGATCGCAGGGATCATCCGACTAGTATCCGTCACGGGGGTTCGGCTGCCCTAGTGCTCGATCCAATAATTGACGGATACCACCTCACTCGAGTCCTTATGGACGGCGGTAGTAGTCTCAATTTGATGTATCAGGACACTATCCGCAAGATGGGGATAGACCCATCAAGAATCAAGCAAAGTAGCACGACCTTTAAAGGAGTTATACCGGGCATAGAAGCCCGCTGCACGGGCACTTTAACATTGGAGGTCGTATTCGGCTCTCCTGATAACTTTCGAAGCGAAGAGCTAATCTTTGACATAGCTCCGTTCCGAAGTGGCTATCATGCACTACTCGGAGGAACAACCTTCTCCTGCTTCAATGCAGTCCCGCATTATGCTTATTTAAAGCTCAAAATGCCTGGACCGCATGGCGTCATCACGGTCAATGGAAATATGGAGTGCTCTCATCTCACGGAGGAGGACACTGCAGCCCTAGCAGCCGGAGTCCAAAACGGCCTATTCAAGCCGAATAGCTCAACGGTCGTTAAGACCACGGACACAGCTAAACGTGTCTGGCGCACGCCTCAGTGCGGCAACTCAGATAAACCCTACCTTGATTAACAGTTACGCCCCCGTCGACTCCCCCATAAGGCGATAGCATACGTGCCTCATGTACATGAATATACCCTTAAAATTCCTTGGGCGGCGCTGGGGGCACACTTCATACAAATAGTCCATAGTTCGGCTCGACCCTATTCAGACTCTAGAAGTTATCTTTCAAGATTCATTAAACAAACCAACTCTGTTTACGGCCACACTGAATTCCTTCTTACAAGTTTTTTCTTTTTACAGCTGGCCATCATACCCCCCCTTTCAAGGGCACGTCACAAAGGAGAAAACGACACAGACGTGCAGCAGGGCTCCGTGCTAAGGTTTCTTTTTAGATTAAGAACCATTGTAAACCTTTTATCTCTTTTTGTTTTATACTTTTCTGGCATGTAAAATGTCCAAGGAAGCTATCGACATTATCTGTAAGTACACGGCTCGCCGTACTAGAAAAGGGATATTATAGAAGCAGCTTGGTTCACATTGTATTTGGAGTTTTATTCTCTCACCACATGCGTTCTCTCCCCGTGTCAGATTGCCACACGTGCCTTGATATCAGGGTCCATTACCAGGGGTTGTATTCAGCCCGGTATATGTTGAAAAGTCCAAACACCTATAGGGAGTGTTCGGCGTCACGAGTTTGGCCTGATATGCATCATCTCCGAATCATGTCTTTGGTCAATAGTTGGGTTGCTCGGCTCCTGTGCTTACTAATGTTCCGCTCTATCGGCTAGGGTAGTAAAGGGAGAACTATTGCGATTATGTCCTGGTTCATCCGGATGAGCACCTCAGTAGAGAAAGCCGAAAACTGATTGTCATGATGTGGCGAGAGCTGATCAACCACTCGATGATTTAGCGGAATCTTCGCGATTCCTTCCGCATTAATGAAGGACCATTCTTGCGGTCACGTATGTAAGTACACTATATTCGGATAACCGCGTACATACTAGGGGCTATATCGTAGACCCACCGTCAAACTCCTATGGCTAAGTGAAATTGTTAAAGCCCTATAGTCTGATTGCCTGGTTTGCCGCATTGACACCTCCTTAATGGACCAAGACGTTGGGTTAAGAGTGATCAAATGCTTTTCCGAACACCCCCGTGTTATGCGCGAGGGGGCCGAAGCCGACGACTGCTAAACTTTCAGATTATACAAAAAACGGCCGCACAAGAGGCAGCAAGACTTTTTGGGCAAAAGTATAAAAAACATAGCCCTAATGTATCACAATATTGTTTTTACATTCTCGGCACACTTCACTCGAACATAATATATTTCGAGCACTGACCCTCTATCAAGCGGGCACCCTCTAAGACCTCCTCGAAATAATGTTCTGGCGCATGATCGTCCTTGCCCTTGGGTGGACTTTTCAACGCAATATCGGTGGCCATCATCTTTGCCCAGAACGTCTTAACATGGGCGAGGGACATCCATGCACCTTCTATGCACGTTGACCACTTCACAGAGTTGACACGCGGAACCGCATCAACAAGTCGCTGCACCAAACCGAAATAACTATTCGAAATTGGCTCAGTCGGCCTCAACCGGACCACAACGTCCTTCATGGCAGATCTGGATATCTTGTGGAGCTCAGCCCATTGTGCCATCTGTTCGTTCAGCATCAGTGGATGCTTTGGCATGCTGAGTTGCGACCAGAAAAGATTTTCCGTTGCACGCCCTTCTTGCGCTTGGAAAAACTGCATCGCATCAAAGACACTCTTCGGTAAGTCCAAAAATGCGTCTGGAGAACTCCAAATTTGATTAAGCGGGGCATACTTCGGATCATCGAATTTAGTTTGTAATAAGAAAGGCTTACCAGCCGCGATCTCCCCAGCTTGTCGGATCTCCTCCCGAGCCACTCTAGACTTGGACCGCGCTTCCCTCGCCTTTGTAAGGCCTCGTCAAGATCAACTGTTTTGGTTTGGTTATCTTTTTTGAGCAATTCACCTCGGCCACATCCTTTAGCTCAAGCGCCATAGTAGATATTCTCTCCTTGCACTGGCGCCGAGTAGCCTGTTCGGCCTTCAATTTAGCAGATGCCTTTTCGGTAGCCGCATTACTCATCCTGGCTTGCTCCTTGGCCCAGGCAAGCTCAGCCCGAAGGGTCTCAACTATGGCGGCACTATCTGCAGTTATGCATACAATTCTCAGTGTCACGATCATATTATACTACTTGCATATACTGGCTGCCCCGAAGACATACCTTGCGCCTCGTCGAGCTGCTTGTTAATAAGCGTGATGTCATCATCCACTGCATCAAGTTTTTGCTTCAGATCTGCAATCTCTATAGCTTGGGCAGTCGCTAGGGATGTAATAACCTGTGTTCTAATTAGTCAGATTATTTCCTGGGCATATCATTTTTGATCCTATGGTCGCCTCCTTCTAGACGCCAACTAGAGTCTCAGGGGCTACTATCTATACACAGGTGCATTTTGCGTTTATCGCACAATTGAAAATATTACATTACGTACCTCAAAGCCTCTTAAAAGGCTCGTAAAGGCTTCATTCAATCCGCTTTTCGCGGACAGAATCCTTCCAACTACCGTACCCATCAAGGTAAGATGTTCCTCTGAGACAGGCGCATGTTGTAGTATATCCGGCATCTCCGGATCCCTGGAAACAGCTGAAGGGGTACAGACTCCCTTCAATGGAATATGTTTGCTCGACCTATGAGTCGTCTCTGGCTGTAAGATGGATAGTTCGGGGCCTCTATTGTTGGTTCCCATAGGAACCGCACACCCTGGACCCCGGAGGGCCGAAGTGTCATCAAGCTTAGTCTTCATTGTCCCTCACACCGCTTGTTGATTGGAAGAGATCCTCCAGGACGACACCTTGGTGTCCTCTTCCCTATTGGCCAGAGAAATTGGTGGAGGTGCCTCGCTCTCCATCATCTTTGGAAGAAGATCCCCCAAAGAGGAGAACTGTTGATGAAGGCTGCATGCCGAACTGCAAACATATATTTTAAATGTTACCCTTGCAACCAGGAAAGAACAGGATATGTTTAAAACACCCTTGTTCACTTACAATTCAGCTAAGGCCCTGTCTTTTCAGAGAGACTGCGTGTCAACATCACCTCCCGGACCAGAGCCCCGTGACAGGGATATCTTCCCTCGCTTAGAAGCCTTTAAGCTTCAAGTCTTCGGAGGCGGTCTTTTTCTTCCCACGAGGAGAAGGGATGTCAGCTTTTTCTTCCCTTCCATCTTCGGAAGAGGGAATTCCGATCTCCCCGGACAAGATACCGGGCGTGCCTCTAGAATGAGGGTCACCTTGGGCCTCCTTGATCTACTCCTGGTCTTCCCTCACCGGCAATTGGTAAGGTGCCGGAGTCAGAATCCTTGTTAACACCGGATTAGTTGAGTCTTCGTGAAGAGGGGCCGAACACCTAATTCTTTCCGCCTTCTTTATCCAGCCCTGGCCGAGTATGATTTTCTCAATATATTGTTATGAGGAATTTGACTGAACTGTGTTCGGGAGTCGAGTGCTTGCCGAGGTATCCGGATGATTGCAGTCAAGGCCGATGTCTTCTGTGGTATCCGACCATTGTTTTCGTGCCCGAAGAATAATTTCCACATTCCTTTGAGCGTCGTGCAAGAGAAGTGCTGAAGGGTTCGTGGTCCTTCCAGATTGAACTCCCACATGTGGAGAGGCCGTCGCTGGCACGGTAGGACCCGAAGGACTAGCATTACTTGGATTACATTGATAAGACCGGCGTCCTTTTCAATGAGGCCCTGAATGCGGCTTTGCAGCGTCTGCACTTCATCAATTGATCCCTAGTCCAGCCCCTTATTAATCCATGATGCAAGCTGTGGAAGAGGCCCAGATCGGAATGCAGGTGTAGCTGCCCACTTGGTACCACGAGGTTCAGTGATGTAAATCTACTTCGGTTGCCATAGATTGGAAGTTTCTGTGAAGGAGCCTTTTGGCCAAGGAGTATTGGTGAGTTTGCTCACTACAACACCACCGCACTCCGCTCATTCCCCGTCGACCACCTTTGGCTTCACATTGAAGGTCTTGAGCCATAAGCCGAAGTGTGGGGGCATACGGAGGAAGGCCTCGCACACAATGATGAACGCCGAAACGTGGAGAAAGGAGTCCGGAGCTAGATCATGAAAATCTAGCCCATAATAGAACATGAGCCCTCGAACGAAAGGATGAAGAGCGAACCCTAACCCTCAGAGGAAGTGGGAGATGAATACGACCCTCTCACCGGATTTGGGAATAGGAATAACTTGCCCTTAAGTAGGGAGCCTTTGGAGGATTTCCGCGGTCAGGTATCTCGAACCTGGAGCTTCGCAATATCCTCCTCTGTGATAGAGGAGGCCATCCACCGGCCTAGAAGGCTGGGTCCGGACATGACTGAGATGTGTGAAGTGATTAAATTAAACTTTGGGTGCTGGAACTCGAGGTGCGAGAGGTTGAAGAAAGGGTTGGCGTAAAGGAGAAAAGACGGGTCTGAGCCTCTTTGTAAAGGCGGCGAATATCAAACTCCCCCTCCTAGGCCTTAAAACCTGCCTATTCCTAAGGAATCATGCCAACAGAATGGTTGGGTTACCCCCACCCGTGTTGATGGGAATCCTGCAAATAAGGGGACACGATCTCTACTTTGGCAAAACGTGCCAATGAAACCACCTCTCGAAATATGGAGCGACAGGTTAAAAAAACGGTTCAAAATAATGGCCGGGGGGGACGTGATGTCACGCTACAAAAAGTTGTCAGCAGATTGGGCTCGTGAAATACTATACTCTCTACGGTTGTGTGTGGAATTTGTTTTGCAGAGCCGGACACGATTCTTGTGTTCAAGGATTATTTTGGAGTATTCAGAGAAGGAACCCGCCTTGCAATGCCGAAGACAATCTGCGCGCCAAACACCTCGTCATTGAAGGCTGGTTTGGGGGCTATTGAGGGAGTCCTGGATTAAGGGGTCCTCGGACAGCCGGACTATGTGACATGGGCCGGACTGATGGGCTATGAAGATACAAGACATAAGACTTCTTCTCGTGTCCGGATGGGACTCAACTTGGCGCGGAAGGCAAGCTTGGCGTTCGGATATGAAGATTGCTTTCTCTGTAACTGACTTTATACAACCCTAGTCCCCTCTGGTGTCTATATAAACCGGAGGGTTTAGTCCATAGGGCGGAATCATAATCATACATGTTAGACTTCTAGGGTTTAGCCATTACGATCTCGTGGTAGATCAACTCTTGTAATACTCATATTCATCAAGATCAATCAAGGAGGAAGTAGGGTATTACCTCCATAGAGAGGGCCCAAACCTGGGTAAACATCGTGTCCCCCGCCTCCTGTTACCATCGACCTTAGATGCACAGTTCGGGACCCCCTACCCGAGATCCGCTGGTTTTGACACCGACAGGGAGGTATTTTATGGCATGTAAATCGTCACCGCGAGCCATGTGAATGTGAAGAAGAATGTCTTCAATCCATACTGCGGGGTCTGTCGTGCCATTGTATGATTCAATGTTGACGGGTTTAAACCCTTCTAGGAACTGGTGCTCCATTACTTCATCGGTGAAGCATACGGGTTGTGCGAAGCCTCTGTATCGGGCAATGTCACGACGTAGTTCAGATGGAGTCCGTATGCGGTTTTAGGCCCGGGGAAGGTGTGATTGTCGCGCAGGCCTGATGGCCGTCTTCTCGCGCTGGGGCATGCCCTCGCGGACTGGTGCAGGCTGGTGTTCGGCTTGAGTTACCGCTCTATCCCGACCATGTTTTGGTTGGTCCGGTCCATCGGTAGCGTTATGCTTTGGCGGTATAGGCTCTGGGGCCTCGTCGTCGAATTGGGGTAGCAGCTTGCGCTTCAGGTAGCTCTTAGTTGGGTGCTCGAGGCCGTATTCCTCGGCTGCCAGGACATTAGTCCATCTGTCATTGAGCAGATCCTGATCGGCTTGAAGCTGCTGCTCCTCCTTTTTCAGGCTTCTTGCAGTGGCTATTAGCCGGCACTTAAAGCGCTCTAGCTCGAGGGGTTCCTCTGGCATGATGTATTCTTCGTCGCCGAGGCTCTCATCCTCTTCTAAGATCGGTAGGTAGTTGCTATCCTCCGAGTCCTTGTTCCCGATGGGATCGTCGGGGTTAATTTGCCCATCCTCCCAATCATCCTGTTCGGATGTTGGCTCGATAGGGGCTTCTTGGTCTTCGGCGTTATCCGTAGTATTATTGTCTCCGGTGCCGGTATTGCTATCTTTTTCCCAACGCGATTTTGAGTGGCGTCGCTGATGTTGACGCTTTGGTGGCGCCTCAGAAGGCTTGTCCTCGACGGGACCCTTCCCACCATCTCCATCATCTTCTTTGGGTGTGTCCACCATGTACACATCATATGTGGAAGTAGCCGTCCAGCGTCCGGTAAACGGCGGGTTCTGGCCTTCCTCCTCTTTGGCATCGTCGTCCATAACATCGATGTCTTTGGAGGCGTAGTGGAGCATGTCGGTTAAGTCTTCGGTAGTGGCTATAAAGTGGGTGGTGGGTGGGATGTAAAATTCCCTGCTCTCAGCCCATAGTGTGGGCTGGGCGTAGTTTGGGAGTGATCCTTCTGTAATGGCGAGAGATCGCATTAAGTCCAGGGCCTCGTTTAAGAGTGAGGTTTGGACAGGGCAACGAGGGTCCGCGGGGCAGGGCAGGACAGAAGTTCCCTGGCTGCACTCGCATAACACGGATCTCGAGAGTTTGGAGTGGGTCTCCGGAGGTGAGTCCGGCTCCATGAGGATAGAGGGATCCTGGCGTGATTCCAGGTCAGCCGGTGATGCAATTGCCTTTGGTTCTTTGGTGTCAGGTTCTATAGCTGCAGAGAGTCCGGCGGGCTTTGAAATCCCATCTTCGGACCTGGTGGTGCGCTCCGGATTTAGGACCAGAGCGATGATTGGGGCCGTGAACCCTTGGAAGATCAAGTCTCCTCGGATATCAGCGACATAGTTCAAATTCCCAAAACAGATCTGATGACCAGTGGCGTAGCTGTCGATCTGCTCCAGATGGCCAATCGAGTTGGCGTGCAGTGCGAAGCCACCGAATACAAAGATTTGTCCGGGGAGGAAGGTCTCCCTTAGGGCAGTGTTGTTGTAGATGATCGATGGAGCCATCGAGCCTTCTAGCGACAACACAGTGGAACTCTCAATGAAAGCACCAATGTCGGTGTCAAAACCAGCAGATCTCGGGTAGGGGGTCCCGAACTGTGCGTCTAAGGATCAAAGGTAACAGGAGACAGGGGACACGATGTTTACCCAGGTTCGGGCCCTCTTAATAGAGGTAATACCCTACTTCCTGCTTGATTAACTTTGATGAGTATAGGGGTTACAAGAGTTGATCTACCTCGAGATCGTAATGGCTAAACCCTAGATGTCTAGCCTGTATGGTTATGATCCTGCCTATGGACTAAGCCCTCCGGTTTATATAGGCACCAGAGGGAACTAGAGTTGCACAAGGTCGTTTTACAGAGGAAGGAAACTATACATTCGGACGCCAAGCTTGCCATCCACGCAAAGGAGACTCCTATCCGCACACGGGAGAAGGCCTTCTATATCATATCTTCACGACCCATCAGTCTGACCCATGTCACATAGGCCGGCTCCCCAAGGACCCCACAGTCCAGGACTCCCTCACCCGCCGGCTCACGCGGCCTCGACATCTGCCTCGGCGCTCGCGGTCCTGACGCCTCATCACCTGCCCCTGCGGCCGAGTCTCCCATGGCCGAGACGCTCACCCGCGCCCGTGCGGGCGTTTTTCGCCCGAGCTCGCGCTATGCCTCGGATGACTACGTCCGTACCGCATCCACCTCCATGCCATCGCCATCACCATCACCATCGCCACGCTCGCGCTAAGCCACTCTTCATGACCCGCTCTGGATGGCTGTGATGCAGGAGGAGTTTGACGCCCTGCTGCGCAATCGGACGTGGCAGCTTGTTCCCCGTCCCCGGCACACCAACGTGATTACCAGGAAGTGGGTCTTCAAACACAAGCTCCGTCCTGATGGTACCCTTGATCTCTATAAAGCACACTGGGTTGTTCGTGGCTTCTAACAGCATGCTGACATCAACTTCACCAAAACCTTCGCTCCGGTCGTCAAGCCCGTCACGAGTCGCACGGTTCTCCACCTTGCGGTCTCCTGTTCATGGCCGGTGCACCAGATGGACATCTCCAATGCCTTCCTTCATGGTCACCTCGAGGAGCAGGTCTTCTGCCAGCAGCCCATGTGTTTTGTTGATCCCGCACTTCCCGACGACGTGTGCCTACTTTCGCGGTCCTTGTACGGACCCAAGCAGGCTCTGCGTGCTTGGTACCAGCGCATCGCGGTGTTTCTACACTAGCTCGGGTTCCGCTCCACCCGCTCGGATGCATCGCTCTTCGTTTATCACCAGGGCTCCGTCACGGCCTACTTGCTGCTCTATGTCGACGACATCATCCTCACTACATGTACGACTGGTCTTTTCAGTCAGCTCACGGCTCGTCTTCATGCTGAATTTGCCATCAAGGACTTGGGTCCTTTGCACTACTTCCTCGGTGTTGAGGTGGTGCGCCGTCCGGATGGCTTCTTTCTTCATTAGCGGAAGTACGCTCATGAGCTACTAGAGCGCGCTGGCATGCTTAACTGCAAGCCCGCTGCTACGCCTATTGATACGAAGGCCAAGCTCTCTGCCACAGATGGTTCTCCTGCTTTGGATGCTGGTTTCTACCGGTCTATCGTTGGTGCTCTCTAGTACCTCACTCTGACTCGACCAAAGATCCAGTATGTCGTGCAGCATGTGTGTCTTCATATGCATGCTCCTTGGGACGTTCACTGGGCCGCCGTCAAGCGGATTCTCAGCTATATATGTGGCACTATGGATCTTGGCGTCACGCTTCACGCCTCCGCCGACACCCCCTCACCGCCTACTCCAATGCAGACTGGGCGGGCTGCCCTGACACTCGTCGCTCCACCTCGGGCTATTCTATCTATCTTGGACCCTCACTCATCTTTTGGTCATCCAAGCGGCAGCCTACGGTCTCTCGTTCCAGTGCTGATGCTGAGTATCGTGCGGTGGCTAGCGTTGTCGCCGAGTGTTTGTGGCTTCGCCAGCTGCTTTAGGAGCTCTCTTGTCCTATCGACGGTGCCATGGTGGTATACTATGACAACGTCTTGGCGGTCTATCTCTCCGCTAACCCGGTACATCATTAACAGACCAAGCATATTGAGTTGGATATTCTTTTTGTTCGGGAACAGGTGGCCCTTGGCCATATTCGTATTCTACACGTCCCTACTTCCCAACAATTTGCAGATATCATGACCAAGGGCTTGCCTACAGCGTCATTTGAGGAGTTCCGGTCCGGTCTTTGCATCAGCAGCGGTGCCGCTTCGGCTGCGCGCGGGGCGGGGGGGGGGGGGGGTGTTGAGTATATGTGTTGTGCATATCTGTGTATTGGGACCACCTCCTAGTTGTCTTATATAGTTGAGGTTGTGACCCACTCTTGTACATCATATATACGTGTGTTTGCACCTGAGGAATACAACATGTTATTCCCACAACATACAACTGCTGCTCTCAGGAGAAACTAAACAAACAATGAAGATCATGTGCTCATCCTTCTTCATATGGTCAAATGAATTGCAGAGATAGGAATGCGGGCCAAATGGCCGGATTGGCCATTGCGGCCGGCTGGCCGCAGGCCACCGTGTGGTGGCACGAGGACCACAATACAATACAATCTCAAGGAGCGTGAAATTTTCACTTGAAATTGCTCAAATCTCATGGTATTTAGTAAACAATAGAGGGTAATGTGTGCTTTGCCGCGTCCTTTTTTGGTCGTGAGTAAGGTCTCATTTTTCGGTCTATTACGGTTAGAGGTGTGCACTTTTACACTGAAAATCAAAGCATCATTCCATGGTCGTGAGTAAGTCGTTTCTTCTTCTTTTTTTTGAGAGGGGGGGGGGGGCAAGGGCTTGTATGGTTAGAGAGGAGCATTTTTATACCGAAAATTCGAAGAACTGAATTGAACCATGTTGACCCATATTCCTGATTTATTCGGTCAATGGTGTTTGGTTCAGTGATTCCATTTTTAGGGCCAGTTCTTTTGAGCGGCTTAAAAAATAAGCTGCCTCTCCCTACCTTAAAAAATAAGCCGTTCCCAATTTTTTAAGACTTCTATATTAGTTATCCCATAACTATTTGAAAAGCCCCAGTGGATGAGGGAGGCAACTTATGAAAAAAGCCAGGGAGGAGGCGGCTTAAAAAATAAGCCGCCAAAAAAATTGGCCCTTAGTTGTTTGTATGTGAGTGTATCGCCGGTTTTCATCCTACGTAAATTGATTTTACCATACGACCATAACCAAAGTGGAGCTTCCTTTTCTCTAGATTACCTACTTTGCTAGCATGCATATGCATGGCCAATGGCAGAGCCAGAAAAATTGAATTATAGGGGCCAGGTGCAGTTAAAAGAGGTTAGCAAGGGCCAAACTATAGAAAAATGGGTTGTTAGCAACAATTCATCACTATGCTCATTGTCCATAAAAAAGTAGAAATCCTTAATGTTAGGGGGGGGGGGGGGGCAAGGCCCTGATGGTCCCCCTGTCTCCGCTACTCGGCATCGCTCTATACCCGTGCATCAATCAATTGGTCAAGGAGCCCAACGGTGAAGATGGAGAAAGGGGGCAACCAGACCACTGGCCCAACACGTGCCGCCTCCTCATAAACGCGCGAAGTAGAAAATATGTTTGCCCCTTCCCTTGGCAGTAAAATAACCCACACGTGTGCGGGATTGGGCCTCGTCCCATTCTAACGCCCCAGCCAAAGCCAAAGGTTCCCCGCTGTTGCGCCTAATGGGATCTATACTAGCCACAAAGGCCAACACTAGTCTTTTATGTGTGATTTGTCATCACGTGTACGCACTCAGGATCAATTTGCTAGTCGGCCATCCACCCTCAAATTGCTCCAAGCCAAGCACACTTAACTTTTGAAGTTCCTTGTGAATGAGCTCTATGAAAAGAAGGATTTTTTTTTATTGATGTGATTAGTCTATCAGTTCTATTAAGTAACGATATCACACCCATCTGGAGAAGCGAATAAAAAAACAAAGAGAAAGGAATACTGGAAAAAAGCTGAAAGAATATTTAAAACATTTCGATAAATAAAAATAATCATGAATATTTTAAAAATAAAAAATGTAATTTAAAAATAATCATGAATAAAAAATGTTTGTGGATCTAAAAAATATTCATGAACTTTGAAAATGTTCGCAACTTTTAAAAATGTTGTGAATTTATTTTTATTTTTCTTGGGTTCAAAAGAAGTTCCCCGAATTTCATAAATGTTCACAAATTTAAATTTTTGTTTAGAGATCAGCCATGGAGAGCCATGTTTTTGTGAGAATAGGCTAAACCATAGCCCACAGTCTATCCACTTGCTAATATATGGGGCCGTGAATGTAAAAACTACCTCGCTATATTTGGATGCTTCATTCCTACTGAACTTATTAACTTAAGAGATAGATATGGTAAAAGGGAGCATGCTAACTAAATTGACAAAAGTATATTGTAAGTGCAATCTTGGGAGCTGAAAATGAATTCTTTTTTTATCAACTTTGTGACTAAATTAAACATGTCGTGCAAGTATATGTATCTTGGGTGGGGATTTTCTTTTTGCTGGTATCTCTGGTGTATTTGACTTTTTAGTAAATCTGGTTGAAAGAATCCTAAAAAAATCGGGTTGAAGCAAGATTTGTTGGCTCAGGCAGTTGCCAAGGGATAATCTTGTGTCACAAGGACGAATCTTTGGTAGATCGGAGGAGATCTACACGATATTAAACTAGGATTTTTTTAGCAAAAGAGGGGTTCCCCTCCGATTTCCATTAGAGAAACCATCAGAAATCCAGTACAAGTAACCCGATCACACACCCGAACAACCAATACATCTAAAGAAATATCCAGCCGCCTCTAGCAGCTACATCTCGCTAGATAAAGCACACACACCGATCCATCTATTACAAATCTACCAAAAGGAAGCCAAACCTCTAAGGAACGGACGTCTAGACTGGGAAGTTCCTTCTCCCTGGAGACGCGCACCATCACATTTGTAGCCGCAGCACGCCAAGACGCCACCCCTGCGAAGCTCTGTATATCTCACTTGCTACATGCGATAAGTCTTGCTCCCAGCATCAACATTTTTTCCTCTGGGTCCTTTCTCTGCAAAACAGCCCAGTCAGTGATCCAGTTACATATTCTTTTGATGATCCCAAATGGATCATTTATGTTTTTCCTGCCAAAGATAATATCATTTCTACAATTCCAAATTGCCCAGAGTAGGGCCGAATTGCCAGTCAGCGCCATCGTTTTGTCATTTTTGTTAAATTTCCTAAGCTAGTCCCCAAAGCAATCATTTAAATCCCTCAGGATCTGTTTTAAATCAAAAGCACACCCCACCAGACTCCAGAAGAGCATAGCAACCAAACAGGAGAAGAAAAGGTGATCAATGCTCTCCTCTTTTCCACATAGAACATATTGCTTGTCCCCTTTCCATCCTCTCTTTAACAGATTATCTCTGGTTAGGATACTTTTTTTATTTAATAGCCATAGTAAAAATTTAATTTTCGCTGGCACTTCTGTTTTCCACAAGAATTTTTGTGGGAAACTCACATCTATTTTGATAAGGTGGAGGTAAAGAGACTTCACAGAAAATTTCCTATTAGCAGATATCATCCACATAGGTTTATCTCTTCCTCCATACATCAGTATCTCTTCACATATCTTTTTAGGCTATCCCATAGTTTTTCAGTATCCCCAAAATGGGCTCTTCTGAAAGAGAAGATACCCCATCCTTTGTCAATGGCTTCCCTGACAGAAATGTTTTGATCATTACTAATGAAATAAAGAGAAGGGTATGCCTCTTTCAAAGGTTTGTCATCAACCCACAAATCTTCCCAAAATCTGATATTCCTACGATCCCCAAGTTTCTTCTTAATATGGGGTTTCATAATTTTGAGAAGACTAGACCAGAATTGAGAGTTCCCATTCTTATGTTTTATGCCAGATAGACATTTGTCCTTAATATATTTGGATCTAATTATATTTTGCCAAAGTCGATCTTCATCTTCAAGTTTCCATATCCACTTGGCTAGTAAAACAATATTAAAGAGTTCCAAATTAGTAACTTCCAGACCCCCTTGCCGTTTTGGGAGACAGCATGTCTTCCATTTGACCAAGTGGTATTTCTTTTTATCTTCTTCAGCCTGCCACACCAAACTAGCTCTATAAAAGTCTACGTTTTTCTTAACTCCAGCAGGGAGAAGGTTGAATGACATCATATATATGGGTATGTTGGTAAGACAAGATTATACCAGTGTGGCAGTGTTACTCTGCTAACCATATTAAGCAATCTGCCCTGCCAGCAAGAACACCATTTTTTCAATTTTTAGTCACATTTTTCCAGATATTGTTTCTAATTATTTTATTGTAAACAAAGAGGCCCAGATATTTCAAAGGCATTCCCCAAGGGCACATGTGAAAAATTTCCTGATAGATATCACTTTTGCTTTTAGCTTCCCCAAGAGATATATATCACTTTGTGGAAGTTTATTGTCAGCCCAGCCATTTGCTCAAAAGCAGTCAGTATAAATTTGAGGTTTCTAGTTTATTCATAATCATCCTGTATCAGGGATATAGTATCATCAGCATATTGTAGCATATTCACACCATTTTCATGTACATCAGTGAGAACCCCCTTTATATATCCCTCAGTCCTTGTTTTATCCATAATCATGGTTGGGGCATCTATTGCTAAATCAAAGAGCAAAGGAGAAAGAGAATCCCCTTGTCGAAGCCCTTTGAATGTTTCGAAAAAAGGTCCCACACTGACATTGACCTTCACCCCCACCTGTCCCCCTCTCATGATCTGCATCACCCAATCACACCACTTATCAGGGAAACGTCAACATTTTGTGCACAAAAGGCCATTTAATTTTGTCATATGCTTTTTCAAAGTCAACCTTGAATAAAATAGCATTTTGTTTTTTTATTATGGATAGAGTTCAAGGCTTCATGTGCAATAACTACCCCTTCCATGATATATCTGCCTTTAACAAAGGCAGTTTGGATGGGAGAAATTATAGGGTTAGCCACTTTGCTAAATCTATTCATTTGTACTTTAGTAATAATTTTGAAACTTACATTCAACAAAGAAATAGGTCTAAATTTTTGAATCTGTTTAGCATCTTTGACCTTACGGACCAAGGTAATGATCCCATAGTTAAGTGTGGCTAGGTCAACTTTTCCACTGTAGAAGTCATCTAATATATTCTTCAGGTCACTTTTGATCATCTCCCAAAAGTTTTGATAGAATTCAATGGAAAATCCATCTGGCCCTGGGCTTTTATTTTTCTCCATGGAGAAAACCACTTCTTTCATCTCTTCCAGGGAAAATGGTTTGATCAACCCTTCCTGTGCTTGGGGAGAAATCCCCTCAGCACCCTGGATATTGAGATTGATATTAGAGGTCTCTGCTTGCCCAAACAATTTTTATAAAACCCAGTGATGTAATCCATGAGCTCTTTATCTCCCTCAATCACTTCCCCATCCTATTCCAATTTCAGAATTCTATTTTTCTTCTTCTTCTCCCATTCACCTTGGCATGATAATATCTAGTGTTGGAATCCCCTTGTTTAATTTCTTTATCTTTATATCTTTGTAGCCATTTGATCTCTTCTTGCTTAAATAGATCATTCAGCTCTTTTCTTAAGTTTTTCTACAACTCCCTGTCTTGGGCACATATCCCTCGAACTTCAGCATTTTTGTCAATTATATCAAGTAAGCCCATCAGTTCTTTCTTCCTTTTCCTGTATGCAGCATTTCCACTTAAGAACCATCCTTTAATTTTCTGTCTAATATTCCTTAACTTTTTCTACCAAGTATCTAGGCTAGATCCATTGCAGTTTACCCCCCAGTTCTTCTCCACAAATTCTTTAAAACCTTCCATCAACATCTAGGCATTTTCAAATCTAACAATATGTTGGGCAGTTTTTTGTTCCCTTGAGTCCAGCAGCAGAGGGGAATGATCAGAGATCTCCCTCTCCAAAGCATCAACTATGGCCATAGGTATTTTTCTTCACAATCAGGGCAGATCAGAATCCTATCTAACTTTTTATAGGTAGGATCTGGTAGGTTATTGGACTAAGTATATTTTCTCCCATTAATTGGGATATCTCTAAGCCCAGCATGTTCTATTATGGCATTAAACACATAGCTAAAATGACCAGTCCCCCTGGTTTGTTTTTCTCAGAGCTATTCCTGATAATATTGACCCCCCAATCACACATGACATGGGGTTATCTTGATAAATTTTGGATAGCTTAGCTAGAAAAGCTGCTTTTCCTTCCTTTTGAGCATCACCATATACTGTCACTAGGTTCTAACTGAAATTGGCTTTTTTTATCACAAAGAAGCACTCTAATAAAATAAGTCCCCTTCTCTACTTGTAGAAGATCAAAACAATCATTATTGATCCCTACTAGGATGCCACCAGATTTGCCCCTAGGAGCAATCCATTCCCAGAGGAACTTTTTTCCTCGAGAAAGGTTGTGCAATTCATTCTTTGAGTAATCACCTTTGATAGTTTCTTGCAACCCCACAAAATCAAGATGTTTTTCTACAATTATTTCTCTAATAAAATTCCTTTTAATATCTTGCCCTATCCCCCTGACATTCCAAAACATCCCTATCATTGTTTCTTTTCTTTGTTTCTCCCCCCCCTATTGAGATGACATGCTTCCCAGCACTATTAGCTGAGGTGCCCGTCTTCATTTTTTACTACTAGAAAATATCTTTTTTAAATTGTCATAGTAGTCAAATTCTAATTCAGCATCGGAATGATCATCTTCAGAACACAGATCTTCTAGAACAGCATCACCAATGTCAATAAGACTTGGAGAGCTCCCTTCTCCTTTTCTTTCTTCCTTGTTTTTTATGCTTTGGAGATATAAATCTCTTCTAGCCTGTTCCATATTGGCAATCGGGTCTAGGTTTTGATTAACCAAATCAATAGTGGATCCCAACTCAACCCCCACATTATTAGCCATTTCAAATAAGGAAATTCTTTTGTCAGATAGTATGGGTGACTTACCATAATTGTCTTTCTCAACAACTCTTTCTTTGGCCAGATCTTCAATTCTAGCATCTTTCTTGTCCAGGTTTATATCACTCCTTATAGTTGGCCCATCTTTGTCTTTATCTTTATCTTTATCATCCTTGGTGGTAATTCCCAGTTCTGATCCTAGAGACTCCACATAATCTTGGTTAGAAACGTTATCCACTTCTTCAGTATAGGTATCTTCTAGCACTCGATCTTGTGGAATGTCTTTATCATAGCCACTCTTATCTCCAAGTTCCCCTCCAGCCAATTCCTTTTCATCCCACAGTTCAATTTTTTACATCCACCTATCTATCAATTCTTGTTGACCCTTGATCATTTCCACTAGCTTCTTCTTCTCTTCCTCCCAGGCACCATGCTTTTTTTCCTCCACCGCCCTCCAGGTTTCCTGTCTTCATTTGTTTTCTTCCATTTCTTGTATATTTTGCATCACTTTATCTAAGTCAACTTCAACCTTCTTCCTTAATCTCACCTCTGCCAGGTATTCTGTCTGAATATTAAGGACTTCTTCAATATTTTCCTCATATCCTCAAATTGCTTAAGCCCCACGCTGCCCAATGAGATGTTTTCCTTGTTGCCATCCACATCCATACCACCAATCATGATTTTTTCCTTGTGTCCTTTGAGTCTGCATCCTGTCCTGTTTGAATGTCCCCACGTTTCCTTTTTTCCTCATACCAGCCTTGCTCCACCACCCTTTTCAGTTCCAAGTCACTCTATATATCATGAGATATTTGTCAGTAACCTCAGTATGTTTGGGGATTTTTTTCAAAATCCCTCACTCCCACCTTAGCTCAGATCTTGTCTTGTAGAATAGTGGTCATATCAATTTCCAGCATAGGACCAGTTGTTGCAGCTACCGCACAAGCTCCAAAGAAATGTCTGAAGCACTCAGATACTTTCCTCATGTTCACCCACACAGTGTGGAGTTTCCCTATAGCTTGAGTGTTATATATCTAGCTGTCAACATTTATGATAGCTTTAGTTCCCAGCAAATTGAAGTTTCCAAACTTGTGGAGCTCGATGAACCTACTTTTGTTGGGGAATCTCATAAGATATGCTCTATCACCCTGTTTCTTGTATCACCACTACCAGTCCCATTTGAACATATAATTGAAGCCTTCCAAGAATGTCTTTCATTTTTCTCTCCCGAGGCAATGTTGACAATTGCCATTGGGTTGGTCTGCTCACTTCTCACCACTTCCTTAGAGTTTTGAACTAGAAGCACTCCCAGACCCCTTGTTGCATACCCTAAAAATTTGGGTATTGGTTTAATCTGTTTTAGCCAAGTACAGTCCTTGGTAATGTGAGAATTCTTCCCATAAATGATGCAATTGGGGAGTTTGCATTCTCTGGTCAGGTGTCTATAGTCTTTGCACTTGTTGCACATCACCCTGAAGTTAGCTCCACTTTTGTTTTGATCAACGCCTTCCCTCTGCCCAAACCTAGCTGCAGCCCCCCAATTGTTCCGCCCTTGTCTATTACCTGGCCCTGCATCAACATGTCTCCCCTGCTGCTATCTTTGTCTTCCACAGATTTTCCCCTCACTTTTTCAGCCTCAATCTCTTTCAGACCTTCTAGGTGACGTCCACTCCCCCCAGAAGAAGCACCCACTCCTTCTTGGGCCATTTGTGCAAGTAGTGCTCCAAACCATTGTTTTTGTTGGAGCATCTCAAATGAGGTGTTGAGAGTGGATGCAATTTCTTTACCTATCCAATCTTGTACTACTCGCTCCACCTCTTGCTTTGATGTAGTCTTCTCCTTGGTCTCATCAGCAAGTTTAGCTTCTCTTCGAGACCCCTCTCCACCATCACCCTGATGATTTGAACTAGCAGAGTTGAATCTAGATCCAAAACCTTCACCACTTCTGATGTGTTGATGATAGTTTTCTTTGGATCTGTCCACCTCTTCTTCCTTTTTCCTATATTGGAAATTTTCTCTCCCCCTCGACTGGATCTCCCCCATCCCCAATTCCCTCCAAAACCTCTGTTCATGATCTCCTCCTGATACGTCTCTGACGTATCTACTTTTCCTAATGCTTTTCCTCTTCTTTTGGACTCTAATTTGCATGATTTGAATGAAACTAACCCCGGACTGACGCTCTTTTTAGCAGAACTACCATGGTGTTGTTTTTGTGCAGAATAAAAGTTCTCGGAATGGAAAGAAACTTTGCAAGGATTTTTTTATATCAATAATAAGAATTTCTGGAGCCAAGACCTGGAGGAGAGGGGCACCTGGGTGGGCACAACCCACCAGGGCGCACCCCCCTCTCCTGGCGCGTCCAGGTGGGTTGTACACACCCGGTGGCCCCGTAGACGACCCCCCTGATACTATAAAATCACATATTTCTAGAAAAAATCAGGGAGAAATAATTATCACGATCCACGAGATGGAGCCGCCGCCAAGCCCTGTTCTTCCTCGGGAGGGCAGATTTGGAGTCCGTTTGGGTCTACGAAGAGGGGGATCTTCGTTCTTCGTCATCACCAACCCATCTCCATTGCCAACTCCATTATGCTCCCCACCAGAGTGAGTAATTCCTTCATAGGCTCGCTGGTCGATGAGGAGTTGGATGAGATTCATCATCTAATCAAGTTAGTTTTGTTAGGTCCTGATCCCTAGTACCCACTATGTTCTTAGATTGATGTTGCTATGACTTTTCTATGCTTAATGCTTGTCACTTTGGGCCCGGGTGCCATGAACTCAGATCTGAATCGTTTATGAATTCATTATTGTATCCATGTTTTAGATCCAATCTTGCAAGTTATAGTCACCTACTACTGTTATGATCCGACCACCCCGGAGTGACAACAACCGGGCCCACTCTCGGTGATGACCGTAGTTTGAGGAGTTCATGTATTCACTATGTTTTAATGCTTTGTTACGGTTCTCTATTAAACGGAGGCCTTAATATCCCTTAGTTTCCAATATGGACCCTGCTACCATGGGAGGGTAGGACAAAAGATGTCATGCAAGTTCTTTTAATAAAGCACGTATGACTATTTACAGAATACATGCCTACATTATATCGATGAACTGGAGCTAGTGCAGTATCGCCCTAGGTTATAACTGTCACATGATGAATATCATTCAACAAGTCACCGATCCAATGCCTATGAATTTATCATATATTGTTCTTGCTAAGTTACTACTATTGCTACTGCTATCGTTACTGCTACAATATCACTACTACCACTGTTACTGTTACCGTTGCTGTTGTCACTACTATCAAAACTATCAAACTACTTTGCTACTGATCACTTTGCTGCAGATAATTAATCTCCAAGTGTGGTTGAATTGACAACTCAGCTGCTAATACCTTCAAATATTCTTTGGCTCTCGTTGTGTTGAATCTATAAATTTGGGTTAAATACTTACACTCAAAAACTATTGCAATCCCCTATACTTGTGGGTTATCAAGACCTTTTTCTGGCGCCGTTGTCGGGGATCATAGCTATATTTGTTGAGTCACTTGGGATTATTATCAATTTATCACTATGAAGAATCTGAAGGATCCAAAGACTAAGATATTTCCCTCAAGTATGAGGGGAGGTAAGAAACTGCCATCCAGTTCTGCTTTAGATTCACCTTCTGTTATGAGTAAACTTGCAACACCATCATCACATGCTATTAATTCTGATATGTCGCAAGTTATTGATGATGCTACTTCTACTATGAATGATGCTTATGATGATGCTAGTACCATGCTTGATAATGATGATGTGCCACTTGGTGAATTTCTTGATGAACAAATTGCTAGAGTAATACAACATGATGTTGTTGAATCTGATGATTAGCTTGAAACTGAAACTCCTGAAACACTTGCTAGAGCTAGCCCTCCTAGATATGACTTTCCTAAGGTACCAGAAGGCTATGTTATGAGTGAAGAGGCAACTAGAGATATTCTTGCTTATAAGGATAGAGATGATCTAGATAAAGTATTACACAAGTATAAAGAAAAATCACTGAATGCTAGAATGAAATGTGATCCTAAGTTTGCTACTTCGCCTATCTTTATTGATGATAAGGATTTTGAATTATCTGTCGACCCAGAGATAATTACTTTGGTTGAATCTAATCCTTTCCATGGTTATGAAACTGAAACTATTGTGGCACATCTTACTAACTTGAATGACATAGCCACCCTTTTTACTCATGATGAGAAAACTCGATACTACTTTATTCTCAAATTATTTCCTTTCTCATTAAAGGGTGATGCTAAAGCTTGGTACAATACTCTTGCTCCTGGTTGTGTGCGTAGTCCCGAGGATATGATTTACTACTTCTCTAGAAAATATTTTCCTGCTCATAAGAAACAAGCTGTCATACAGGAAATATTTAACTTTGTTCGAACTAAAGAAGAGAGTCTCCCACAAGCTTGGGGGAGGCTTTGCTAGTTACTTATTGCTTTGCCTGATCATCCTCTTAAAAATGAAATACTTGATATCTTCTATATTGGACTAACCGATGCTTCTAGGGACTTCCTAGATAGTTGTGCTGGTTATGTTTTCAGGGAACGAACTATTGCTCAAGCTGAAGAATTATTGAATAACATATTAAAAAATTATGATGATTGGACTATTCATGAACCATTGCCTAAAACCACTCCGAAGAAGAGGGGTATATTATATCTCAATCCTGAAGATATGCAAGAGGCAAAGAAATCTATGAAGGAAAAAGGTATTAAAGCTAAGGATGTTACAAATTGATCTCCTATTGAAGAAGTACATGGGCTTGATACACCACCACTGCCTAAGGTGGTAGAGGTAAAATCTTTAATGAAATTCAAGGGTGATGATCCTCATAATAAACATCCTAGTCAATGCCTTTATGAGTTTGATAATTACATTAGAAAACAAGACCACTTCAATGCAAATGTTATGAAACAATTGAAATCTAATTCTGATATGATTGTTCGCTTGAGTGACTTGTTATTTAGAATCTCAAATGATGTTAGAGGTGTTGGAAAACATGCTTCTATGGTTCAAACCCAGTTAGAACAAATTTCTAAATCACAGAGAGAATTACTTGATGAAATGAATCATAATATACACGACTTTGCTATTAGAGTTGCAACTAGAGGAGATAAAATGACTCAGGAACCACTTTATCCCGAGGGACACCCAAAAAGAATTGAACAAGATTCACAAACAAATAACACTAGTGCACCTAGTCCTTCTAAAAAGAAATACAAAAAGAAAAATGATAGGACTTTGCATGCTTCTAGTGAACCTGAAATAGACAAACCTCCTGATAATGAAAATGAAACTTCTATCTCTAATGCTGAAAATCAATCTGGTAATGAACATCCACCTAGTGATAATGAAAAAGACAATGATGAGGTTCATCAAGACACTCAACCAAATAATGATAACGAACCAGATAATGATGTTGAGATTGAACCACTTGTTGATCTTGATAACCTACAACCTAAGAATAAAAGATATGATAAAAGAGACTTTGTTGCTAGAAAACATGGTAAAGAAAGAGAACCGTGGGTTCAAAAACCTATGCCTTTTACACCCAAGTTAAAAAGAATGATGATGAAGAATTTGAACGCTTTGCTGGAATGCTTACGCAAGTCTTTTTGCGTACTCGTTTGACTGGCATCTTAAAAATGCCTCCTTATGCAAAGTATATAAAAGATATCATCACAAATAAGAGAAAAATACCGGAAGCTAAAATCTCCACTATGCTTGCTAATTATACTTTCAAAGATGAAGTACCTAAAAAACTTGGAGATCCGGGAATACCAACTATACCTTTCTCTATCAAAAGGGATTATGTGAAAACTGCTTTGTGTGATTTAGGAGCTGGTGTTAGTGTTATGCCTTTATCTTTATACAAAAGACTTGACTTGAGTAAACTCACAACTACTGAAATATCTTTGGAAATGGCTAATAAATCAACTGCCATACCTGTCGGTATCTGTGAGGATGTGCCCGTTGTTGTTGCTAATGTTACTATTTTGACTGACATTGTTATACTTGAGATGCCCGAGGACGACAATAGGTCGATTATCCTTGGTAGACCCTTCTTGAATACTGCAGGGGCTGTTATTGATTGCAATAAAAGCAAGATCACTTTTCATATTTATGGTAATGAGCATACAGAGCACTTTCTAAAGAAACAATTCCAAGTGAATGGTATTAATGTTATTGAAAAATCTCCGACAATCACTATTGGAAGTTTTGAAATACCTCTACCTACTGTCAAAAATAATATGAAATGCTTATTGTTGGGGAAATGCATATCCCCATTGAGGTAACTTAGTGATTTACGAAAGTTCCCCGGTTTCATGCTAATCGAAAGTGGTTGTTAATAAGACCTGATCAACCTTATTAATGAATCATTTTTGAACGGTATGAAGTTGATGAAATTAGTAAGAACTACCTTTTGTCCTTACTTTTTGTTCCCTATTTTTATTAGTTAAATAAAATAAAATGCCATGTTTTGTCTGTTTTCTGAATTTCTAGTGCAATAGAAAAATGACCCAAAAATAGTTCTCAGAATGCTCTGAAAACCTGATACGATTGTTTTTGAATATATTTGAATTTTTGGTGCAAATAATACCAGAGGGAGCCGCACCAGGTGGGCACAACCCACCTGGGTGCGCCAGGACCCCCAGGCACACCCTCGTGGGTTGGGGTCCCTGAGGGAGTCCTGGATAAGGGGGTATCTGACAGCCGGACTATGTACTTTGGCCGGACTATTGGACTATGAAGATACAAGATTGAAGACTTTGTCCCGTGTCCGGATGGGACTCTCCTTTACGTGGAAGGCAAGCTTGGCAATTCAGATGATAGATCTCCTTCTCTGTAACCGACTCTGTGTAACCCTAGCCCCCTCCAGTGTCTATATAAACCGGAGGGTTTAGTCCGTAGGATGACAACAATCATAATCATAGGCTAGCTTCTAGGGTTTAGCCTCTACAATCTCGTGGTAGATCAAATCTTGTAATACTCATATCATCAAGATCAATCAAGCAGGAAGTAGGGTATTACCTCCATCGAGACGGCCCGAACCTGGGTAAAACATCGTGTCCCCAGTCTCCTGTTACCATTAGCCTTAGAGGCATAGTTCGGGCCCCCTACCCGAGATCCGCCGGTTTTGACACCGACATTGGTGCTTTCATTGAGAGTTCCACTGTGTCGTCACGATAAGGCTTGATGGCTCGTCTCGTTGTCAAGGACAACATCACCTGTGGTGGAGCCCTGGCCCTAGGCCGAACTCTCCGGCTGGGCGGCTTCATCATGACCGCCCGATCGGCTGTCGCACCGACGATGAATTCTCAGGTCATCAAAAACAGCCTCCACGTTGATTCGGAACTCGCCGAATGGATGGACCCAATGGAGCTCTCCTCCCTTAATGAGCTCTTGGATCGCATCGCCGCCCTAGGCGTCGCTACAGACTATGACCGGATCGGGCTTAAACCCGACCAAAGGGAGATTTACTCTCCGCCGGTCACCCATGAGATAGCGGTAGTGGAAGAGCATCATGCGAATTCTCCCTCTACTTTGAGGACAAACTATGTCTAGATTTCCGAGCTCTCTGAGCCGGACACCCGGTTGTGGGAGGACATGACCCAAACCCCGAATTCAAAATCGGGTGGCAGGCCGAAGAAACTGGGCAACATCCCAGAACCCGAGCCATTAAACTCGGAAGCTTCTTGGCCCCTCGGTCTCAGATTGGGTCAGGATTCGAATTCAAAACCACCCACCCACCCAGATTTATTCAATCTTTCGCATACCATACAAGAGCCCCAAGAGACAGTACATCATTACTGGGCCAAATTCCTCCTTTTGATAAACAAGGTCAAGGATTATCGCGAGGAAGACACAATCTCCCTCTTTTGCAAAAATTGCACGGACAAAGGGATCCTCAACGCTATAGGTCGCCGTGACATAGTACACTTTGCTGACTTAGCGGCCATAGTGCAAAAATACTGCGCAATGGAGAGCGCTTGGAAAACCCAAACAAACTTCTGGGATAATCCGGCTCTCACTAAGGGAGTCCTGGATTAGGGGGTATCCGAACAGCCGGACTATATACATCGTCCGGACTATTGGAGCGTGAAGATACAAGACTCAAGACCCCGGCCCGTGTCCGGATGGGACTCTCCTTTGTGTGGAAGACAAGTTTGGCGATCAAGATATTGTGGTTCCTTCCTTGTAACCGACTCCATGTAAACCCTAGCCCTCTCCGGTGACTATATAAACCGGAGAGGTTGGTCCTTAGAAGGCCCATCACAATTACAATCATACCATCATAGGCTAGCTTCTAGGGTTTAGCCTCTATGATCTCGTGGTAGATCTACTCTTGTACTACCCATATCTTCAATATTAATCAAGCAGGAAGTAGGGTTTTACCTCCA
This sequence comes from Triticum aestivum, assembly GCF_018294505.1. Classification (NCBI taxonomy): domain Eukaryota; kingdom Viridiplantae; phylum Streptophyta; class Magnoliopsida; order Poales; family Poaceae; genus Triticum; species Triticum aestivum. The sequence goes on along the minus strand of NC_057807.1, from coordinate 502,250,405 downwards.
TCGAGAGGGCCCGAACTTGGGTAAACATTGTGTCCCTTGCTTCTTGTTACCATCAGCCTAAGACGCACATATCGGGACCCCCTACCCGAGATTCGCCGATTTTGACACCGACATTGGTGCTTTCATTGAGAGTTCCTCTGTGTCGTCGCTGCAAGGCTCGATGGCTCGTCTCGTTGTCAAGGACATCATCACCTCTGGGGGAGCGCTAGTTGTAGGCCAAACTCTCCGACTTGGCGGCTTCATTATGGCCGCCCCATCGGCTGTCGCGCCAACGATGGCCTCTCGGGTCATCACGCATAAGCTTCGCATCAATTCGGAGTTTGCAGAACAGATGGATCCGATAGAGCTCTCCTCCCTTAATGAGCTCTTGGATCGCATCGCCGCTTTGGGAATCGCTACGGACTATGACCGGATTGGGCTTAAACCTGACCAAAGGGACATTAGATCCCCGCCGGCCACCCATGAGATAGCGGTAGTGGAGGAACCACATATGGATTACCCCTTTATTTTGAGGATGAATCATGTCCAGATCGCTGAACTCCCTGAGCCGAACTCCCGCTCAAGGGAAAATATGGCCCAGATCCCGGACTTAGGATCGGGTATTCGGCCAGAAAAATTGGGCAGCATTCCAGATCCCGAGCTGTCGAACTCGGTGGCTCCCCTGCCCCTAGGTGCTAGGCCGGATCAGAATCCGGACTCATCCACGGACACCCATCTGTGCTTAAGCCGTCTCTCCCGTATCAGACAAGAGCCCCATGAGACAGTACATCGCTACTGGGCCGGATTCCTACTTGTGTTAAATAAGGTCAAGGATTGTTGCGAGGAGGATGCAGTCTCAATTTTCTGCAAAAAATGTACGGACAAAGGAATCCTTAATGCTATAAGTCGCCGTGCCATAGTACACCTTGCTGACTTAGCAACCATAGTACAAAAATACTGTGCGATGGAAAGCGCCTGGAAAACCCAAACAGAATTTTGGGATAGCCCGGCTCTCACTAAAACCTTTGTTCGAGCTAAACGGGCGAACTCTCGAAGGTCGGCCGATCCTATCCCCAAGAAGTCGAAACTCGCCCCAGGGCATGGAACCGTATTGGAAGAATGGCTCAATGGGCCATGTAAGCTTCACAGTACACCGGACACAACACTAGCCCATAGCCTTAGGGCATGTTGGATACTCCAGAAGGTAGAAAAAGTGGCGAGGATCTCCTCATGAGCCATAAAGCGGAACAACATCCCGCCAAGGAACACAATACGGTACTAACAGTCTTCAAGACTTTTGCCTCAAACAATAGGCGCAAGCGAGCTCATCGAAGCCCCGCTAGAATCTGCCATGTGGCAAAAATAAATCCGTGGTACGACACTGCTATAACTTTCAATGCCAGTGACAAACCCAAATTCCAGACCATCCGGACACCAGCCGCTCTGGTCCTTAGCCCAATAGTGGACGACTTTTGGCTCACTAAAGTACTCATGGTCGGCGGAAGCGGATTAAACTTAATCTATGAAGAAACACTCAAGAAGATGGAAATTGATAAAAGCCGCATTGAAAAAAGCGTCACAACCTTCAGGGGAATTATCCCTAGTCGGGAAGCATGGTGTGCGGGAAAAATCACACTTGATGTGGTATTTGGCACCCCGGAGAATTACAGGTCCGAAAAAATCACATTCCAAGTGGCTCCTTTCAGCAGCGGATACCACGCCCTTCTAGGGCGGGACGCATTTGCAAGCTTTCAAGCTATACCCCATTACGGGTACATGAAGCTTAAAATGCCCGGACCCAATGGAATCATCACTCTAGCCAGTGATCCGGACGTCACGCTCCGCGCCGAAAACAAAACCGCAGCACTAGCCTTGGAAGCATTATCCGAAGCCCTAGCACCAAAGAATTAACAACACTGCGTGCCACTATGGACAAGGACGATGTGATACTCGACAAGCGACCCAAGTCCACCTCATTTAAACCCGCAGATGAGATAGTCAAATTCCAAGTCCATCCAAAGACAGCTTCCATCGGGACACGGTTGAGCCCCGCAATGGACGACGCACTGCGAGACTTCTTACGCGAGAATTGGGACATTTTCGCCCGGCACCCATCGGACATGCCGGGCATCCCATGCGGATTAGCCGAACATAGCCTTAACATACTAAAGGTATACAAGCCTGTCAAATAGACCCTAAGGCGATTTTCAGAGCCTAAACGACAAGCAATGGGGGAAGAGCTAGCCAAGCTACTTGAGGCCGGATTCATCAGAGATATCAAACATCCGGATTGGCTGGCTAATTTGGTAATGGTACCAAAGAAGGACAAATCCTGGTGCCTATGCGTCGATTTCAAAGACCTCAACAAGGCTTGCCCCAAGGATCCCTTTCCCCTCCCTCGCATTGATCAAATCATCGATGCCACAGCTGGACACGACTCGCTGTGTTTTCTCGACGCATACTCTGGATACCATCAAATAAAGATGGCAGAGTCTGACCAAGCTGCAACAGCTTTCATAACGCCATATGGCCCTTTTTGCTTCAACACTATGCCTTTCGGGCTTAAGAATGTCGGTGCAACCTATCAACGCATGATTCAAACATGCTTGGAAAAACAAATCGGCAAAACAGTGGAGGCATACGTGGACGACGTGGTCATAAAAACAAGACACGTCGAAACCCTAATAGATTACTTGAGGTTTACATTTGATAACCTCCGAACATACGACATCAAGCTGAACCCGGAGAAATGCGTTTTCAGCGTCCCCTCTAAAAAACTGCTGGGCTTCATCGTTTCGAATAGAGGAATTGAAGCGAATCTGGCAAAAATCCAAGCTTTGTCGCAGTTGGCTATACCAACAGACCTCAAACACATCTAGAAACTAGCTGGATGCGTGGCTGCTTTGAGCCGCTTTATCTCCAGGTTAGGAGAAAAGGCATTACATCTTTACCACCTTCTTCGGCGCACCAAACACTTCGTGTGGACGGATGCAGCCGCGGCCGGACTCGATGAAATAAAGACCTTATTGGCCAATAATCCAGTCCTAACAGCGCCAAATATCAGCGAACCTATGCTGCTGTACATAGCTGCAACACATCAGGTTGTAAGCGCAGTACTCATCATCGAACGAGAGGTTGACGGATACAAATTCCCGCTACAGAAGCCGGTTTATTACATTTCCACGGTCCTCACCCCATGCAAATCCCGATACCCACACTATCAAAAAATAGCATACGCGGTCTTCATGGCATCCCGAAAGCTACGACACTACTTTGGAGAGTGTTCGATTACGGTGGCCTCCGAGGTACCATTAAACAATATAATAAATAACTGCGATGCCACAGGCCGGATCGCTAAATAGGCCATCGAGCTCCTTCCGTTCGACATAACATACAAGCCTCGGCAGGCCATCAAGTCGCAAGTATTAGCTGACTTTGTCGCCGAATGGACGGAAGCCGAACTCCCTAAAGAGTACGACGCGTACTCTAACTGGATCATGCACTTCGACGGCTCTAAAATGCTGGCCGGATTGGGAGCAGGTGTAGTCCTGACATCTCCCACCAGAGACATGGTCCAATACGTCCTCCAAATATTATACACGGACTCCAACAATGCATCCGAATACGAGGCTCTATTGCATGGTCTTTGGATGGCAGTCTCTATGGGCATTCAATGCCTAGAGGTGCACAGGGATTCAAACCTCGCAATATCACAAATAAACGAAGACTTTGATGCCAAGGATCCAAAAATGGCGGCCTACCATAATATCGTCCTTACAATGTCAGCTCGGTTTGAGGGGCTCGAATTCCACCATGTGGCTCGAGAAAACAACCAAGCGACAGACGTCCTTGCCCGCATCGGCACTAAACGCGACCCTGTCCCACCTAACATATTCCTGGAAAGGCTGTTCAAGCCATCTGTGGAATGGGAAGGGGAGTCCGGCAATACCAGCACGGATCCAAATACATCCCCAGATTTCGAACTATCAGACATAATCGGAGGCTCTACCACCGAAATAACATCTTCGGCCCACAAAATCATGGCTGTCATCGCCCCGTGGACTGAGCCTTTCTTGGCCTACCTAAATAGGCAGGAGCTCCCCGAAGACCAAAATGAAGCACGCTGCATCGTCCGGTGTTCTAAAGCTTACAAAGTCCATGAAGGGGAACTCTATAAGAAAAGTGCGACCGGAGTGCTCCAAAGGTGCATCTCCGAAGAGGAAGGGTGGTAGCTCTTGGCTGAAATCCATGGCGGACTGGGCGGGCACCACGCCGCGGCTCGAGCACTAGTCGGCAAGGCCTTCCGTACAGGTTTCTATTGGCCGACGGCCCGAGCAGACGCACAGGACCTTGTCCAACACTGCGTCGGTTGCCAGCTCTTTGCCAATCAGAGTCATATGCCCCCTACCGCTCTCCAAACAATCCCCATAACTTGGCCCTTCGCGGTCTGGGGGCTGGATATGGTTGGACCCCTTAAAGGGGGAAGCCATAAGAAAAAATACTTATTGGTCATGGTAGACAAGTTCACCAAATGGATAGAAACAAAACCAGTCAAAACGGCCGAATCCGGACCAGTAATAGACTTCATATCCGGGGTCGTACACCGATACGGTGTCCCCCACAGCATCATCACCGATAATGGCTCAAATTTCACAGCCGATGAAGTGAAAGCTTGGTGCGGCAAAATGGGCATTAAGCTCGACTACGCTTTCGTCTACCATCCTCAAACAAACGGCCAGGTCGAACAGGCAAACGGTCTCATCATGAGCGGCATCAAACCCAGACTAGTGCGATCCTTGACAGAGTCGGACACGCACTGGGTCGAGGAGCTTGACTCCGTACTCTGGGGGCTGCGGACCACGCCGAATCGCACCACCGGATATACACCATTTTTATGGTGTACGGCGCGGAAGCAGTACTACCCTGCGACATAATACATGATTCGCCACGCGTACGCATGTACGAAGAGAAGGAAGCCGAGTTAGATCGGCAGGATGACCTGGATGCCCTAGAGGAGGAGCACGACATCGCGAAGGACCGTTCCGCATTCTATCAGCAACAGGCTCGACGATACCAAAGCAGAGAAGTGCGGGCCAAAACTTATAATATTGGCGAGCTCGTTCTACGCTTACCGGAGAAGAAGGACAAGCTCAAACCCAAGTGGGAAGGTCCCTTCGTCATTGACAAAGTTCTCACCGGAGGAGCGTACCGCTTACGTAATGCATCCGATAACAGACTCGAGCCGAACCCATGGAACGCGGCCAGACTCCGGAGATTCTACGCCTAGCGCCGAACTCAGTGTTTGTCTCCTTACCTCCTCATTTTTAATTATGCTCCCTCCCTTTTCCTTTCTCGACCTTTTTTCTCTTCACACAAAGTATTTAATACAGTACGGACTCCCGGACTACTCCGGCCGCACTATGTGTGTAAGCACTACCTGGGGGCTTCCTATACGGAAGCTAAACATAAATTACTCTCAAGGCTTTTTGCCCACCACACATGCGTTTCTTTTTCCATGTGTGCCTTTTCTTCACCATTATATGCATCAATATGACTTAAGATGTGGCCAAGCTGGGTTGCCTGGCTCTTGTTTTTATGCCCTACGTTCCCGTTAATTCGGCTAGGGCATAAGGGGAGCACCTCTGCGATTGTTACTGCCGGTTGAGCCGGATGTGTACCTCAGACTGGGTGAAGCCGAAAGCTAGTTTCCTTAAGAGAATATTCGGTCGATGAACAAAAGATGTATTCGTTTATTACAACATAAATCCCCAGAAGTCTTGTATCCCGCGCCATCGTTCGCAGTCCGGACATGTGCATTGTCGCATGCGTACCCAGGGAAAGGAACCCCTAACGGAACTATTCTCCCTGGAAGATGTTTCTTACTATCCATGTAATATAACATAACTAGTTGGGTACTTGTCTGTTCAAGCACTTATGACCCCTACGCCTGGTTTCCACGCATACCCCGGTTTTGTATAACTGAGTGGGTATTCGGACACACCCCGGACTGTAGTATCCGGGGGCTGAAGCGAAAAGGTCCGCCATGACAAATGATTTTAATCCGGCTAGGGGCTACTTATGCCCATTGAATTACACAGTCACTTAGACTGACTATATTCCTCCTCTATACCATCCAACAGGCTATCTAGCTTACAATCCTGTTGAGAATACTTGGCGGCTAACGCTACCTGGTCATATACCAGACTTACGGGAATTTCTTGCCCATCGGGCCCCGCCGGTCCTACTTCGGCCATATGGTTCGGGTCCAGCCTGGTGTAGCGCGTCTTCACCATAGCCCAGGCTTCTCTTGCACCTTGCCGGCAAGCTGACACCTTCCACAATCGGAAGCGCCGCCGTGCTCCTTGAAGCATGTCCACAAGCTCCCCATGCCATTCGGCAGGAAGCTTGATGGCCACAAGGCTGAGCAACGCCGCATCACCTGCCGAGCTCGCTCGTGCAGTTGAGAGGTCTTGTAAAATCGCCTGCAGATGCGGGCATCTCCTCCTCAGGGCGACCCGTTAACATTCCTACAAGCAAAATCTTTCAATATACTTCCTCGCCGAACTATGCTACAGTTTCTGGATACTTACCATAAATGCCGCATCGAAGCCTTTTGTTCTCCTTCACGGAGTCCGCCAGCTGCGCACGGACGTCTTTCAATTCCACGTCCAGCCGAACATTGGCATCTTGAAGATTGTTTCTTCTCCTGCCTAACTTGCGTAAGAATGCGCTCGCCAGCCTTTAGCTGCCTCTGAGATGCGAGTCATCCTTCGCCCTCCGGATTCACCCGGGATCTGCAGAATTTTCTGTTAAACTGTCATACCAACTTTAACTGGTGCATTTTCGTACAATTGAGACAAATGTTACCATATGAGGCCTTTTGGGATTCCACTAACTTGGCAACCGTGTCCCTCAGCTGGGCCTTGCATTTCTCTAGCTCCCGAGCCAATTGTTCATTCTTATCTACAAGGATCTGTGCATAAATTGATCCTTAAAATAGTTGTTCCAACCATTTCAAGTCTCAGGGGCTACTGTTATACATACTTATCAAAATTTCTTACCCGTATATCTTTGGTATATTGGTCCGTCGCCCGAGCAAACCCGCCTTGAGCAGCTCAGATGTATGCGTCTCCCGAGTTGAAAGCATTAGATGCCTCTTCGGAGAAGATGTTGTTGCGAAGCACGGACCGTCAACACCAGTGACTCATGGCACTCTCTACTTCGGAATTCGTAGCAGAGAGCATACCTGCATCCTCTGTCGGAGGACTATGCGGCATCGGCCCCACGTCCGCCTCCTCTCTCGAAGCCGGTCCTGGAATCCGACTGGTGGATGCGTGATTGGCAGGATCCCCGGATATAGTCCGGATACTCCTCTTCCTGCCAGGATGTAAAGGGTGTTGTTATACTTCAAATACGATAATTACATGACAGGTTTTTGCCTTACCTTTGTAGCGGCGTTTCGGCCCTAACTGCTTTCCTTTTGAGCCTACCCAATCTGGATGCCTGCGGCCGACGGGTCCCTAGGGGCTCGGCCCTGCGCTCCGACCGTCGTCCCTACAAAAACATGACACTTCAAGGGTAAGGCATGACATCAGGAAGGAGTCCTCTTCGGAGGATAGAGTCTCCGGCTTGGCTTACACGCGACATAGGTAGCAGTCTGGGATAATCGGCAGTAATAGCCACCGAGGCGCCGTCACAGCTCGCCCGATAAAATATCCCGTTGACAAGCTCCATGGTCATATCCGGATCTTCTTCGAGTCCTGGATCCAGGGCCCTTTCGGGGTCCTCTGGCTGCGGGGAAGGGCTGGAGATTCCTTCTACGACCCTCCTCAGTTCCTGCTCGGAAATATCGAGGCAGGTAATCTTAGCGAAGAATGCCACAATAAGTGAAGCGGGAAAATGAATGACGACTTACCCAGTTTGGGGGATTGTACATGGAGAATCCATCCCGCGGTTTGATGTGAAGGAAGTCTTCCTCTTTTGCTTTGTATAAATCGGACAATATCCTTGCCAGAGCAGTGGCGGAGTCCGGACCCTTACGGCCACAACGGGTGGCATCGTCTTCCCCGTTGAAATGCCACATGGGATTGCCCCGATATTGGAGCGGTTGCACCCCCGCACATTATGCATATTGCCATAACCTCGACTATCGTCAGTCCAGATTTGGCCAGTAACTTTATCCTGCTCATCAGGAACTGTATTTACCTGGTATCCTCCTCTTGGGGGCGCCGGGGGCGCCATCTTAGACGTGCCCTCGGCGGGGCGTTACTGAACTTGGGGAGACCTGTCCGGACTAAATCCAGAAGGGGAACATCATCAATGTAAAACCACTCCGAAGGCCAGTTCTTTGGTGCCTTCTTGGGAGTGCCTGATAGGTATCCGGTCTCGGCGATACGCCACACTTCGGCCCCGCCCACTTGACATAGGGACTCTCCCTGGTCGCGGGGGACAAGGCAGAACATCTTCTTCCATAACCCGAAGTGAGCCTCGCAGCCTAGAAATAGCTCACAAAGGGCGACGTACCCAGCTATATGTAGTACGGAAGCTAGGGTAAAGTTGTGCAACTGGAGGCCGTAGAACTCCTGGAGCCCGCGAAGGAACGGGTGGATAGGAAACCCAACGCCCCTTAACAGATGTGGAATGAGGCATATCCGCTCCTCTGGAGACGGATTAGGAGATCTCTCCGCTTGTTCCCCGCCATTATAGGTGGCTATTCCGGCCCGGACGAGGACCATGAACGCCGGTGAGAGAAACCCTTGGGTTTGTAACTCTATCAAACAGCTATGAGGAACTGAACACTCTTCCCAGTCCCCCGGCTTGGGGCAAGGGGAGCGAGCAGAAGAGCTGCGATGACCGGCCATGTTGGAATGGTTTTTCCAGGGCGCTCTGTTGGATGCTTGCTCGAGGGGGAAGAGTGAGGTTTGGATCTGGGAATCCCCGTCTCTTCAAATAGATGGCTAGCCCGAAGGATCGGGGGTGGCAAATGCAAAAATGCCTCGACTCCTCGCGTTCGCTTGACATGTGGAAATGGTCATTATTGAGGCACTGAAGCCGAGGAGTACAATATTGATGAGAAGACGGACACTGTTCGTCGTAATAGGTACATTGGAGTATTCGAAGATGGAACCCGCCTTGCAATGCCGAGGACAAGACTGTGCGCCGGACTCATCGTCATTGAAACCTGGTTCAGGGGCTACCGAGGGAGTCCTGGATTAGGGGGTATCTAGATAGCCGGACTATATACATCGTCCGGACTATTAGAGCGTGAAGATACAAGACTCAAGACTCCGGCCCGTGTCCGGATGGGACTCTCCTTTGCGTGGAAGACAAGCTTGGCGATCCGGATATTGTGTTTCCTTCCTTGTAACCGACTCCATGTAAACCCTAGCCCTCTCCGGTGTCTATATAAACCAGAGAGGTTGGTCCTTAGAAGGCTGATCACAATTACAATCATACCATCATAGGCTAGCTTCTAGGGTTTAGCCTCTATGATCTCGTGGTAGATCTACTCTTGTACTACCCATATCTTCAATATTAATCAAGCAGGAAGTAGGGTTTTACCTCCATCGAGATGGCCCGAACCTGGGTAAACATTGTGTCCCTTGCTTCCTGTTACCATCAGCCTAAGACACACAGATCGGGACCCCCTACCCGAGATCCGCCGGTTTTGACACCGACACTCACTAAACCCTTCGTTCGAACTAAAAGGGCAAACTCTCGTAAGTTACCCGATTCAATTACCAAAAAATCAAAGCCTGATGCAAGGCGTGGAACCGTATTGGAGGAATGGCTCAATGGGCCATGCAAAATTCATAGCACACCGGATACCATGGCAACACATAGCCTTAGAGCATGTTGGATACTCCGGCAGGTAGAAAGAGCAGCGAGGATCTCCTCATAAACCACGCAGCAGAGCAACATCCCACCAGAAATAACAATACGGTATTGAGAGTCTTCGAGACTTTCGCCTCAAATAATAGGCGCAAGCAATCTCAACGCAGTCTCGCTGAAGTTTGCCACGTGGCAACAATAAATCCGTGGAACGACACGGCTATAACTTACAATGCCAGTGACGAACCTCAATTCCGAACAGTCCGGGCACTAGCCGCTTTGGTCCTTAGTCCAATCGTGGACGGCTTCCGGCTCACTAAAGTGCTCATGGACGGCGGAAGCGGACTAAACCTCATTTACGAGGAAACCCTCAACAAGATGGAAATTGACAAGAGCCGCATTGAGCGAAGCAGCACGACCTTTAGGGGAATCATCCCTAGTCGGGAGGCGCGATGTTCGGGAAAAATCACACTGGATGTGGTATTCGGCACGCCGGAGAATTATAGGTCCGAAGAAATTACATTCCAAGTGGCCCTGTTCAGCAACAGATACCAGGCCTTCTTAGGGCGGGACGCATTCACGAGCTTCCAAGCTACACCACATTACGGGTACATGAAGCTCAAAATTCCCGGGCCCAATGGAATAATCACTCTAGCTAGTGATCCGGATGTCGCACTCCGCGCCGAAAATAAAACTGCCGCACTAGCCCTGGAGGCATTATCAGAAGCCCTTGCGGCCGAAGAACTGACAACGCTGCGAGCCACAGTGGACAGAGACGACGTGATACTCGACAAGCGACTCAAGTCCACCTCTTTCAAACCCGCGGACGAGATAGTCATATTTTAGGTCCACCCAATGGACCCCACAAAGACAGCTTCCATTGGGACACAGTTGAACCCCACAATAGACGCCACACTGCGAGATTTCCTACGTGAGAATTGGGATATTTTCGCCTAGCATCCTTCAGACATGCCGGGCATCCCACACAGGCTAGCCGAACACAACCTCAATATACTGAAAGGATACAAGCCAGTCAAGCAGACTCTTAGGCGCTTCTCAGAGCCTAAGCGGCAAGCCATGGCAGAAGAGCTAGCCAAGCTACTCGAGGCCAGATTCATGAGAGACATCAAACATCCGGATTGGCTAGCAAACCTGGTAATGGTACCAAAGAAGGACAAATCCTGGCGCCTATGCGTCGATTTCAAGGACCTCAATAAGGCTTGCCCCAAGGATCCCTTCCCCCTCCCCCGCATTGATCAAATCATCGACGCCATAGCAGGACACAACTCATTGTGTTTCCTCGACGCATACTCCGGATACCATCAAATCAAGATGGCAGAGTCTGACCAAGCCGCAATGGAGTTCATTACGCCATACGGCCCCTTCTGTTTCAACACCATGCCTTTCGGGCTCAAAAATGCCGGCACAACCTATCAACGCATGATTCAGACATGCCTGGAAAAACTAATCAGCAAAACAGTAGAGGCTTACGTAGATGACGTGGTCATTAAAACAAGACACATTGAAACTTTAATAGATGACTTGAGGCTCATGTTCGACAACCTCTGAACATACGACATCAAGCTCAACCCGGAGAAATGTGTCTTTGGTGTACCCTCCAGGAAATTGCTCGGCTTCATCATTTCCAGTAGAGGAATTGAAGCAAAACTGGCAAAAATCCAAGCTCTGTCACAGTTGGCTATCCCAACAGACCTCAAGGAGATTCAGAAACTAACCGGATGTGTGGCTGCCTTAAGCCACTTTATCTCCCGATTAGGATAAAAGGCACTACCTCTTTATCGCCTTCTTCGATGCACCGAACACTTCGAGTGGATGGATGCGGCCACAGCCGGACTGGAAGAAATAAAGGCACTCTTGGACACCAACTGAGTCCTAACCACGCCAAATACTGGCGAGCCCATGCTATTATACATAGCGGCAACACACCAAGTTGTAAGCACAGTGCTTGTCGTCGAATGAGAAGCAGACGGACACAAGTTCCCGCTCCAAAAGCCGGTATATTACACGTCCACTGTCCTTACTCCTTGCAAATATCGGTACCCACACTATCAAAAGATAGCGTACGTGGTCTTCATGGCATCCTGGAAGCTACGACATTACTTTCAAGAGTGTTCGATTATGGTGGCCTCCGAAATAGCACTAAATGATATAATAAATAACCGCGATGCAACGTGCTGAATTGCTAAATGGGCTATCGAGGTCCTTCCGTTTGACATAACATACAAACCACGCCGAGCCATTAAGTCGCAAGTACTGGCTAACTTTGTCACCGAATGGACAGAAGCCGAACTCCCTAAAGAGTACGACGCGTACTCCAATTGGATCATGCACTTTGACGGCTCTAAAATGCTGGCCGGATTGGGGACGGGCGTTGTTCTGACATCCCCCACAGGAGACACATGAGACTCCAACAATGTGTCTTTGATGTACGTATAATATTATACACATACTCCAACAATGCAGCCGAATACGAAGCTCTGTTGCATGGTCTTTGGATGGCAATCTCCATGGGCATCCAACACCTCGAAGTACGCGGGGACTCGAACCTCGCAATATCTCAAATAAATGGAGACTTTGATGCCAAGGATCCAAAAATGGCGTCTTATCATAATGCCATCCTCAAAATGTCAGCTCGGTTCGAGGGGCTCGAATTCCACCATGTGGTCAGAGAAAACAATCAAGCGGCGGATATCCTCGCCCGCATTGGTGCTAAACGCGACCCCATCCCACCTAATATCTTCTTGGAAAGGCTGTTCAAGCCGTCCGTGGTATGGGAAGGGGAGTTCGGCAATATTAGTCTGGCTCTAAATACAACCCCAGATTCCGAACCATCTGACGTAATCGAAGGCTCTGCCACCGAAATAACACCTTCGGCCCACGAAACCATGGCTGTCATCGCCCCGTGGACCGAGCCCTTCTTAGCCTACCTAAATTGGCAAGAGCTCCCTGAGGACCAAAATGAGGCATGTTGTATTGTGCGACGTTCTAAGGCCTACAAAGTCCATGAAGGAGAGCTCTACAAGAAAAGCACTACCGGAGTGCTCCAAAGATGCATCTCTGAAGAGGAAGGGCGGCAGCTCTTAGCCGAAATCCATTCCGGACTCGGCAGGCACCACGCTGCAGCTCGGGCACTTGTAAGCAAGGCCTTTCGTACAGGTTTTTACTGGCTGACAGCCCGAGCAGATGCACAGGACCTTGTCCAACATTGCGTTGGTTGCCAACTCTTCGCCAATCAGAGCCATATGCCCCCTACCGCTCTCCAAACAATCCCCATAACTTGGCATTTAGCGGTCTCGGAGCTGGACATGGTCGGACCTCTTAAAGGGGGAAGCCATAAGAAAAAATTACTTATTGGTCATGGTGGACAAGTTCACCAAATGGATAGAAGCCAAAACAGTTAAAACGGCCGAATCCGGACCAGTGATAGACTTAATATCAGGGGTCGTACACCGTTACGGTGTCCCCCACAACATCATCACTGACAATGGCTCAAATTTCACAGCCGATGAGGTGAAAACTTGGTGCGGCAACATGGGCATCAAGCTCGATTACGCCTCTGTCTATCACCCCCAAACAAACAGTCAAGTCGAACGTGCAAATGGTCTCATCATGAGTGGCATAAAACCCAGACTAGTGCGATCCTTGAAGGAATCAGACACGCATTGGGTCGAGGAGCTCGACTCCATATTCTGGGGGCTGCGGACCACACCGAATCGTACCACCAGATACACACCATTTTTATGGTGTACGACGCAGAAGTAGTGCTACCCTACGACATAATCCATGACTCACCTCGCGTGCGCATGTACGAAGAGAAGGAAGCCGAACTAGATAGGCAGGACAACTTAGATGCTCTGGAGGAGGAGCATGATGTTGCAAAAGCCCATTCCGCATTCTATCAGCAATAGGCTCGAAGGTATCAAAGCAGAGAAGTACGGGCCAAAACTTATAACATTGGCGAACTAGTTCTACGCCTCCCCGAGAAGAAGAAGGACAAGCTCAAACCCAAGTGGGAGGGTCCCTTCATCATTGATAAAGTTCTCACCGGAGGAGCGTACAGTTTGCGCAATGCATCTGATAACAGACTCGAGCCAAACCCATGGAACATGGCCAGACTCCGAAGATTCTACGCCTAGTGCCGAACTCAGGGTTCGTCTCCCCACCTCCGCTTCTTCAATTATGTTCTCTTTCTTCCTTTCTCGCCTTCTTTTACTTTTCACATACAGCCTTAAAAAACTGTACGCATGCTTTGATCGCTCTGGCCGCACTATGCGTGCACACTATACCTGGGGGCTTCCTATACGGAAGCTAAATATAACTACTTAAATGGCTCCCTGCCAGCCACATATGCGTTTTCTTTCCATATGTGCCTTTTCTTCACCATTATATGCATCGATATGACTTAAGTTTTGGCCATGCTGGGTTTCCTAGCTCTTGTGTTTATGCCCTACGTTCCCGTTAATTCCGCTAGGGCATAAGGGGAGCACCTCTGCGATTGTTACTGCCAGTTCAGCCGGATGTGTACCTCAGACTGGGTGAAGCCGAAAGCTAGCGTTCTTAAGGGAATATTCAGTCAGTGAACAAAAGATGTTTTCGTTTATTACAACGTGAATCCCCAGATGTTTTGTTTTCTGCGCTTCTATTCGCAGTTCGGACATGCACAACGATGCATGCACACCCAGGGAAAGGAACCCCTAACGGAACTATTCTCTGTGGAAGATGTTTCTTACTATCCATGTAATATAACATAACTAGTTGGGTACTTGTCTGTTCAAGCACTTATGACCCCTACGCCTGGTTTCCATGCATACCCCGAGTTTTCATAACTGTGCGGGTATTCGGATACAATTTGGACTGTCGAGTTCGGGGGCTGAAGCGAAAAGGTCCGCCATGACAAATGATTTTCAATCCGGCTAGGGACTACATAGGTCCATTTAATTACATAGTCACTTGGACTGGCTATATTCTTCCTCTATACCATCCAACAGGCTGCCTAGCCTACAGTCCTGTTGGGAATACTTTGCGGCTAACGCTACTTGGTCATATACCAGACTTACGGGTATCTCTTGCCCATCTGACCCCACTGTTCCAACTTCGGCCATATGGTTTGGGTCAGCCTTGGCGTATCGCGTCTTCACCATGGCCCAGGCTTCCCTCACACCTTGTCGGCAGGCTGATATCTTCCATAACTGGAAGCGCCGCCGTTCACCTTTGAGCATCTCCACAAGCCCGCTCATGCCTCCTGGCAGGGAAGCGGATGGCCACAAGGCCTGGGCAATACCCTGCATCACCTGTTGCGCTCATTCGTGCAGTTGTGAAAGATCTTGCGGCATATCGCCTACGGATCCGGGCATCTCCTCTTTAGGACGGCCCGCCAGCATACCTACAGACATAACTCTGTCAATAGGCTTCCTCGCCGAACTGTACTACAGTTCATTTAAGCACTTACTATAAATGCCGCGTTGAAGCCTCCTGTTCTCCTTCACGGAGTTAGCGAGCTGAGCCCGAACATCTTTTAATTTGACGCTCAGTCGGATATTAGCATCTCGGAGATTATTTTTCTCTCGAATAGCCTGTGTCAGCACACGCTCACCCGCCTTCAGCTGACTTCGCAGATGTGGCTCATTATCTTCCACAATCTTCGGATTCTCTCCGGGATTGTCTGCAGCATCTTTTGTTAGATTTATAAACCATGCCGAATAAATAACTGGTATACATCCTTACAAATTCCGTTATCAAGGCAAGTCTTACCAGAAGAGGCCTTTTTTGATTCCTCTTGTTCGCCAACAACGGCCTTCAGCTGGGTCTTACATTCCTCTAGCTCTTGAGATAAATGGGTATTCTTCTCTACAAGAACATATGCATACAATGATCCTTAAATCAGTTGTGCCAACTGTTTCAAGTCTCAGGGGCTACTACTACACATGCTTATCAAATTTGCTTACCCGTATATCCTTCACATACTGGTCCATCACTCTGGAAAGTCCATCTTGAGCAGCGTGAATATATGCGTCTCCGGAGTTGAAGGCATTGAAAGCCTCCTCAGAGAAAATACCATTGCGGAGTACGGCCCGTCTGCGCTGGTGATTCATGGCGCTCTCCACTTTGGAGTTTGTAGCGGAAAGCCTGTCTGCAACCTCTATGGGAAGGCAATTCGGCGTTGCCCCCACATCAGCCTCCACCCGTGAGTCTGGTTCAGGAATCCGGCTGCTTGAGGCGTGGTCAGCAGGGTCTCCGGATATAGTTCGGCGGAAGTTTTTTTCTGCCAGGACATAATGAAAACTGTCACATTTCGGCAAAGATAATCACAGAGGAAGCTTAACTTGTACCTCTGCCCCGACGTCTCGGTCCTAACCGCTGTCCTCTTACGCCTGCCCGGCCCGGGTGCCCTTTGCTGATGAGCCCCCGTGGGCTCGGCAAGGCCACCTGATGGCCGTTTTTGTAAAAATACAACATGTGCGCTGAAGGCACGACATAATTCAGAAGTTAGGGCTCCGGCATTACTTACATTCGACACCGGGAGCAGCCCAGGAAAATCGGCAAGGATGGCCACCAAGGCGCCATCGCGGCTTGCTTGATAGAATGTCCCGTCGACAAACTCCACGGATATATCCGGATCTTCTTCAAGTCCGGGGTCGAGAGCCCGGCTAGGATCCTCTGGCTACGGAGTGGGGCTGTTGAACTCTTCCACGGCCCTTCTCAATTACTGCTTTGAAAATAGCAGGATAAATGATTGGTGACAAAAGACACAGGGATGAATAGAGTCGAGTGAGGAATGACAGCTTACCTAGCTTGGGGGTTGTACATGGAAAACCCATCCTGCGGCTTAATGCGGAGGAACTCCTCTTCTTCCCCTTTATACAAGTCGGACAATATTCTCGCCAGTGCGTTGGCGGAGTCCGGACCTTTACGACCGCAGCGGGTGGCGTCGTCTTCTCCGTTGAAGTGCCACATGGGTTTCCCCCGATATTGAAGTGGCTGCACCCCCCGCATTATGCATATTGACATGACTTCTATTATTGTCAATCTTGATTTGGCTAGTATTTTTATCCTGCCCATCAGATAGAGGACCTCTCTGTCATCTTCCTCCTGGGGGCTCTGCGGGCGCCAGTTTTGGCATTTCTACAGCGGGGCATTGGTGAACCGGGAAGGCCCGGCCGGACTGGGTCCGGAAGGGGAACATCATCTACATAAAACCACTCCGAAGGCCAGTCTTCGAATGCCTTCTTTGGAGTGCCGGACAAGTATCCGGCCTGGGCAACGCGCCATATTTCGGCTCTGCCCACTTGATATATAGATCCCTCCTGATTGCGAGGGACAAGGCAGAATAGCCTCTTCCATAACTCGAAATGAGCTTCGCAGCCCAGGAATAGCTCGCAGAAGGCAACATACCTTGCGATGTGCAGTATGGAGGCAGGAGTGAAGCTATGCAACTGGAGACCATAGAACTCCAGGAGCCCGCGGAGGAATGGGTGGATTGGAAACCCAAGTCCTCTCAGCAAATATGGGACAAGGCATATCCGCTTCCCTCTAGATGGGTTCGGAAAGTTCTCCGTTTGCTCCCCGCCGTTATAGGTGGCTAGTCCGGCTCGGACGGGGACCATATATGCAGGTGGAAGGAACCCTTGGGTCTGCAACTCTACTTGACGGTTATGAGGGGCGGAACACTTTTTCTAGTTACCCAACGCAGAACTATGGGGGCAAGAAGAGGAGCTGCGGCGACCAGCCATGATGGAACGGATTTCTCCAGACGCGCTTTGTTGAATGCTTGCTTGGGAGAAGATGGTGAGATTTGGATCTGAGGATCCCCGTCTCTTCAAATAGACGATTCGCTCACAGGGTCAGGATGGCAAATGTAAAAATGCCCTGGCTCCTCGTATTTACTCGACACATGGAGATGGCCATTATTAAGGCACAAAGGCCGAGGAGTACAACATTAATGGGAGGCCAGACACTGTTTGCTACGACAGATACACTGGATTTGGAGAAGAACCTGCCTTGCAATGCCGAAGACAATCTGCACACCGGACTCATCGTCATTGAAGCCTGGTTCGGAGGCTACTGAGGGAGTCCTGAATAAGGGGGTATTCGGATAGCCGGACTATGTACTTTGGCCGGACTGTTGGACTATGAAGATACAAGATTGAAGACTTCATCCCGTCTCCGGATGGGACTCTCCTTTGCGTGGGAGGCAAGCTTGGCGATTCGGATGATAGATCTCCTTCTCTGTAACCGACTCTGTATAACCCTAGCCCCCTCCGGTGTCTATATAAACTGGAGGGCTTAGTTCGTAGGACGACAACAATCATAATCATAGGCTAGCTTCTAGGGTTTAGCCTCTATGATCTCGTGGTAGATCAACTCTTGTAATACTCATATCATAGAGATCAATCAAGCAGGAAGTAGGGTATTACCTCCATCGAGAGGGCCCGAACCTGGGTAAACATCGTGTCCCCAGTCTCCTGTTACCATTAGCCTTAGATGCACAGTTCGGGACCCCCTACCTGAGATCCGCCGGTTTTGACACTGTTAGTCCCCATGTGGGCCCCCTCACACTACAAAAAAATACACTTCCGTGATGATACGTGTTTGTCACAGTAGGTCGCGTTTTTTGTCATGCATGTACATCCATGACGATTTTATGACAGAATCAAGATAGTCATACTTGTGCTATCATAGAAGTGTTCCATGACATTACCAAATTATCATCACGGAAGTGTCCACTTCCGTGACGATAAATCACGCGTCACAGAAGTGCTTTCATCAAGGGTGACTGACACGTGGCATCCACCATAACGGAACGCCATTAAGCTATCGGGTCGGGTTTTGGATCCGATAACCCGTTAACAGCCCCGACCAATGGGGATTTTCCACGTGTAAAATCATCATTGGCTGGAGGAAACACGTGTCAGCTCATTGTTGGAACAGATGCCATCCACTCATTGGACAGAAGGCGCCTATGATACGTCGACATGTGGCAAGGCCCATCAAGTTTAAATGGGCCGGCCCAACTAAAGGCCCACAAGATTTTGCGGACCATAATGGGCCGGCCCAGCTAAAGGCCAACGAGATTTTGCGGACCATAATGGGCTGGCCCAGCTAAAGGCCCACAAGATTTCGCGGGCCATAATGGGCTGGCCCAGGTAAAGGCCCACAAGACTTTTGTGTGCCATAATGGGCCGGCCCAGGTAAAGGCCCACAAAATTCTTGCGGATCATAATGGGCCGGCCCAGCTAAAGGCCCACTAGATTTCGTCGACACTAATGGGCCGGCCCTGCTGTAGGCCCACAAGACTTTGAGGACCCTAGTAGGCCGGCCCATTAACTGGCTGCCATGTTTTGGGCCAAATGCCGGCCCATATTTGATCCAGTCCATTAATGGTCTGCCATGTTCCGTGCCTAATAATGGCCCATATGAGATCCGACCCCTTAAAAGCCTCCCACGTTCTGGGCCAATTCATGGCCCAGATCAGGTCCGACCCTTTAAGAGGCTTTGTCCTCAATTATGGCCCATATCAGATTCGGCCCGTTAACTGGACGCTATGCTTTTGGGCCCACTTGCAAAAGGCCCATTTAGTATATCGGCCTGATATTAGTTTCGGCCTATTAAGGGCCTGTTTAACATTTCGGACCTATATTAAATTTGGCATGTTAAAAGCCTGTCATATAGTTGGGCCTAACTACGGCCCGGTTTGCATCCGACCTACTCGCAGCCGATATCTAATTGGGCCAAACAAGGACCGAGACAATTTTGGCCTGTTAAAAGCCCATGATTTGATTCGCACAATCATGGGCCGGGGTCCATTTCGG
Source organism: Triticum aestivum (assembly GCF_018294505.1). Lineage (NCBI taxonomy): Eukaryota > Viridiplantae > Streptophyta > Magnoliopsida > Poales > Poaceae > Triticum > Triticum aestivum. The sequence goes on along the minus strand of NC_057807.1, from coordinate 502,230,765 downwards.
GCTGCTGCCGGCCCGTGAGCTGTTCGGCACATTTCAGGCCCAACCTACTTCTCAGCCTCCTAAAAGCCCATTGAGTTTTCTTGTGAAAAGAAGGCCGGGGGTTACTCGGCCTATTAAAGGCACGAATCTACTAGTGGGCCAGTTTGACGGGGCCCATGATGCGGATCATACATCATGATTGCATGACGGCCCGATTATGTACCGTAATTTTACGGTTTGGCCGCTTTACTGCGAAGACAGGATATATATACAGTAAAATAACTGCAGCATCATGAATAAGAAAAAACCTAGACTATACAATAAAGAAATTACGGCATATTACATCCACTGGGCATCAAAGTTTGTCACTATGATAATAAAGCACAAGCAGACAACAGATTACATACACTGGGCATCAAAGATCGCCACCAGTGCAAATAAACACGCCAACAAAATAATATACAAAATCGGCAGCACTTCAATAGAGTTCAAGAAAGGTTAGCCCTGCTGGCGACCTGCAGCGCAAGCACTTGAGCAAGATGATGAGACTGTGCTTGTTCAACACTTATATCTTCCTCACTCTGAAAGATAAACAAGTAGACAGATGACAGGTTTTGCACATAAAAGTATCAGTGCTGAAAATTCATCACATTTCTTACTGACAAATAAAGTGACACAGTTTAAAAATGCATTAACACAATATGGTATTGTTCAGGTCAAGACATGGCAGGAAATGGCATTGTGAAGGAGTTGGCAGCTTCACGACACCACTGGATTACAGATCAAGAACTCATAAGTACCAATGGTTAGTGTGCTGTCAATTTATCCCATTTCATATTGGCAAATAAAGAGATGGTTTCAATAATAGTAGAATGATATGACATTGTTCATAGTTAAGACATTGCAGAATATGACATTGTGATGTAGTGGGTAGGTTCACCACACCACTGGATTACGGATGAAGAACAAAAGCATACATGCAGTGCAAAAGAAGATCACTTGCTCAGTATAGTTTAATTTACATGGTATGAAGAAGGAACTTGGTTGTACAACTGAAAACTTAAATTGAGAAGGACAAACTTTTGTTTATGAACTACATAATAAATTTTAAACATGCAATTTGATACAACCACCAAAAATAAACAGCTTTTGCATTCATGCCTAACCAAATATACACAACAAAGTTTGAAGGCTTGAGAAGGACAAACTTACATTACTGGTGAATATAGGCTCTATAAAGCCCTTGTCCATGCTGATGGGGGGGGGCAATTCAAGAATTTTACCACAGAATCTTCTTCATAAGCATTGCCTTTATTCTACAATTTGTTAAGAGTATATATAGATGTGATAATATACGAAAAAATGGAGAATATTTAAGATAAGATGAAGAGTGATGCTACATAACCAAGTAGCTATAAATGTATGTGCAACGATACAGGCAAAAGGCACAACCAAGAGCAATGCACAGCTAAACTTCTTCAGTACCAACCTTATGGTAAGAGTAAATATAGATCTGATGTGTAGAAAATGGAGGGCAAAGGAAAATAAGTTGTAGAGTGATGGTACATGAACAACTACCTGTCAACATAAGTACACTGATAAAGGACAGTATGTACTTACAAGAACAATGCAGAGCTACAAAAATTCATTGGCATTGGATATATTCTACACTAATGTAACCATTCATACAGATCAGATAATTTGGAGCGAACAATTGATAAGCAAGCTATCATGCATACTGTTGTCACATAATGAACCAGCTATGTATGCAAGTACAGTGATACAGGACAACAGGTACTAACAAGAGCAAAGCAGCGGGCAGCATATTTGCGATATCCTGTCGTTCTTTTCAAACCGGAATTCTTCTTCGAGCAGATTTCCTGCAAAAAAGATCCATAAAGCATATGCGGAAAAGTAGAAGTTCAAATTGTCATGTGATTTCATAGACAGTACCTCATCCTGGGAACGAGACTAGTGCATAACAAGGTTTTTCCAATTCAATGTCTTCTAAATTTAGCACATGAGACTTCACCGGAAATTCGTTTATAGACTTGCCATCAAAGTGTGATTTCCTCAGGTAACACCGATACTGCTGCAATGCTTCCTTGAAAAGCACAAGAAAGCTTTGCTCGTCATGACTATCCAGATTGACCCTCGCCTAGTTACAACAATGTAATGTAAATCATTGATGTGTTCGATCAGCAGAAAACAGGAAAATAATAACCATGAATAATAGCACTTACACGTAAGTTGGACAGGAAGATGTGAAAATGGTGTTTGTCTTCACTATAATCTTCCCATGATGGGAATATATGCACGTAGTTCCTAACAACATTGAAAGCCGTCTCTGCAGTTGGGATAGGTCTTCGGCCGGTGGACTTGCTGTACTTTTTGCTGGAGTGGGATTTTTCTGTGGTACTGCTGGTGCTATGGCAAATGAAATCGGTATACCTTTTGTTGGAGTGCAGGTCCTGTGTGGTGGGGCTAGTGGTGTGGCCAGTGAAGTATGGGTACAGTCTGCTGGAGTTGGTCCTATGTTTTGTGTCACAGTTTGTACAGCCAATATAAGTGGGGCGTTGTCTGATTTCTCCGGCACCACCACGTTTTCCAAGGACTTTGCTGGTGCTCCTTCGGGTTCGGCAATCACCCTCTTCCTTTTTGATGTCTGATGCACAAGAACAACATTTGAGTGAAAAAACATGGTATGATGACAGATGGAATATGTATTGATAATGGATGGGCATGGCATCTCGAGTTATATGATGAGTAAACTAAGCAGATGGTGGTGCAACAAAGTAGAAGAAATGCAAGACAACATATGCAAGATACGCGCAATCAATAAAACCTTGCCAAATTAGAATAGGCACCTTGATGGGTGAACAGGACAGGCCATCTGCCTTTGACTCCTCGAGGTTAGAATAGTCATTAGGATGATATTCTGAACAAGAATCAACAGGTGGGGAGCGTATGAGTTTCATTGCTTCCAGAATGGCACTCAATGCCTTGGTGCCAATTTTGTAAGTCATTGCAGTGTTCCACAATATTCTTCTGATGTGCGGAATCTGATATTCACTATAATTGCGTATAATATCTGAGAACCATGAAAACATAAATAGTTGTGAGATTATGTTTGTAATGCAGATGATATTCTAATATAGGGGCGCCCCTGTAAACACTTGTGTGCTATCACTGGATTCTGATGAGAGAGCTCATGTGTGCTGTAATATGGTGCGTGCATTTATATAATCTGGCACAAGTACACAAAAAAATAGGCTCCAATAGTAAGGATAGCTGGCAGATGACAGGTTCATAATATACTGTATAGAGAGTTTATTGCCAAACCATGATAACAAGAGCACACAGCAACTAGGCAGATCATAGTGTACATAACAGGGGTACACCATAACCACGATATATAAATCGGGAAAGTGGAACTGGCTTGAAAATACGGTGTTGTATTGCCGCTAGTAATTGAAAGCCTATCGATCACGTACAAGCCAGCTCTATCAGCTGTTGACTGCAGATGTCCCTGCGCCCCTTCTTGACAAGGAACATACTGTACGTACTAAATACAGAATAAACAAAGAGGAACATGTTAAAGAATAGAAGAGGAAGCATATTCTTAAGGTTCCGCTTCATTGCATACTGGTTGCCCACTCATGATGAATCACAGTGCCCAAAGAAATGCAATTCCATGTTGTCTCTCTATATGTAGCAATTTTGAACAAGAGTCATTAGGATCATCTTCTGAACAAGAGTCAACAGGTGGGGAGCGTATGAGTTTCATTGTATCCAGAATGGCACCCAATGCCTTGGTGCCAATTTTGTGAGTCATTGCAGTGTTTAGCTTCAAGAGTGGACTGCTACTAGTGCGACACAAAGCAGCTACACAGATCATAGTGTAGATATAACGGGAAAACCTTAAGCATCAGAGTAAAATCAGCAAAGTGGAACTTGCTGGAATATATGTGCTAGTTTGCTGGTACGGCTAGAAAGGCTTCGGATACCAGCTCTCTTCAAGTGAAGGTGCTGTACTGTTAATATCAGAGTAACTCTCAAAGGCGACACAGCTCCCCGCATTTCCTTGTTGTTCTTATAGGATTCAAGTGGGCAGGCCACTACAAATCCTATTCCTATGTTTACAAGATCCTACGAATCAAAGAGGCTCAAAGTGTCCATCACAACCGACCGTATGGACCTCTACACTACAAATGTCCCTGCTCATCTTCAGTACAAGGAACATACTAAATTACTATCAAACTCCCTCCGTTCCAAAATATAAGTCTTGGTAGAGATTTCCACTATGGATCACATACAGATGTATCCAGATACATTTTAGAGTGTAGATTCACTCATTTTGCTCCATATGTAGTCCATGGTGGAATCTATACAAAGACTTATATTTAGGAACGGAGAGAGTACATATTAAAGAAGAACGAAAGAGGAACATGGTAAAGAAGAGCAAGCAGATTTTGGATAATAAAATGTTGGTTGCGCAGTGCCCACACATGATGAACCAGAGCGCATTAAGAATGCAACGCCCAGCTGTCTCTCGACCATTTCAGGCGGTTGGATGAAGATCCTACGTCTCCTAACCCATCTTCTTCCTCGTCTTTGATTCTTCCCATATAGAACACCGCACGGGCCGCCGGCCGGACCACCTGCCCCCACCGCCTGTGTTCCACCGCCACCCCCATCCCCCACCCCCGCCCCAACCCCCACCTGCGTTGAGTTTTCTTCGTTTGGCGAGGCCCCACAACCACCCGAGCCCCTTCGTTTGCATTGGCGAACTCCGGCGAGCTCTTAAAAATTTAGTCTGTTGTGATTTAACTAGTGTGGAATATAAAAGGGGAAAACCATAAGCATTGGGAGTATGGTGTTGAGCGTGCCATGGCGGATCTGAAGGTGCAAACCGGACAAAGGCAACTTCGCAACCAAGACAAGAAATCAGAGTAAAGCAGTGGCGATCTATTTTCTTACTGCGATAAATAAGTTGAGCAGATACGAAAGAGTACCGCCTCTGGTGCGGCGCCGTGTACGCATCTGCTGACACTTTGACGGTGCTGCGGTAGCAATGGCTGTCGGCGGCGTGGAACCAGATCTAGGAGGGTAGACGGTGGCAACAAGGTGCGGTGGACGAGACGGTCATAGGAGCGGCGCCGACAAGGTGGACGAAGGTGGGGATGAAGCGAGAGGACGGGATGCAAGGATCCCGGTCCGAAGCCGTGGATGAGAGAGGTCGATCTCTTGTAATGGACGGCGGTGGCGTATTATCAGCTCCGGCATGGTGGAGGAGGACGGCGGTGGATGGGGTGGCGGGCAGCAGCGGATGGAGGAGGGTGGGGTGGAGAGGGTGTTTTGGCGCCCACGGAGTACGAATGGGGAAAAGGGAGGTAGAGAGGAAGGGGGAAAACATGTATTCAGGGCGCGCTTGTCTCAAATGCGAGGAAATTTACAAACTTAGCCCCTGTTTCAAATTTCTACTACATCACAGCAACATTAGTCGGTTGGGGATAGGACGCTAATCTCGCATACACCGAATATTTGCCGGCGAGAGTTTGTTTTTGGCACCCACCGTGTATATGAATATGAATCGGGGAGGGAGTCGATTTCGGCCGAGTACACACTGTGTTTTCGCGCCCATCGTGTATGAATCCGGGTGAGAGGCGGTTATGTCACATTTGGGTGAAATTACAAACCTACCCCTATCAAAATCTATAGAAATCCAGCGGATAGGCTTTGCGTGGCAGGGATAGGTAGTAGTAATTTCCATCTCGCAGATTTTGGTTTCGGGCGGTTACTGCGACTTTCCCCACTTCGTTCAAATTTTGCACAGTGCACGTTTACGCTCGTGCCAACTCAATTCGAATCCCGTTTGTATTCTATTTTTTTGGGCGGGATCCATTTTCAATTGGAATTACATTCTATATACATCATTTTTTATATATACTTTCAAAAGCACAACACCATTTATACATAAATATGGTTTACAAATGGCATGATCTCAGATTCATAAGGTTTTATCCATCAATTTGTATTTTCAAATATTTGAAACCACTTTATGTTGAAATCCAATGTATGCATTCCTCGCTAACTGTCTCCAATTAATGTGTGTTTCATGCTGGGTTTTTTTACTTCTCAAACATGTATAATGTGTTTCACACATGCAACATATAGTGTAATCCCGTTTAGACATTAATTGCATATAACCCATGCATTGTTTGTAATTAAAGAATCTATGGATCACCAATATTGATAAACTATATAACATTACACGTGTGCCCAAATTCAAATGAATATGCATGTTTGATACACCAATTTGCGTTATGATAGTATCGATGTCGTGATCTCCAGTTTAAATATTTGAATCCCCTTTAATCCAGATATTCGTCTTATATAGCTATCACTCATGCTTATATAGGACTATGTCTCTGGACCTATACGCGTTCATCGTCTCTCAGGTATCTCTCGTGCTACCTGTATGCCGACAATGATCTTTTATCTTCGTAAGACACTGACGGTACTCTCTCCCTCGACCTTCATCACTCTATCTCTCTCTAAGTATATCTCGCTCCCTGCTATGTGTCTCTAACTATGATTCTCCATGTGGAATCTCTTTCTCTCACACAAACACAAAACTTTGTCTCCCGGGGTCTCATTACTCACTACTATTCCCATGTGTGCCACTCGCATACCCCTCATACAGAGATGTCTTTCGCTCCTTAGATATGAGAACCTACGACTCTTCCTCTTAAATATCTCTTTCTCACACACAAACACCTCTATCTCCCAGGGTCTCATATTTCTCCATTGTTCTCTTGTATGCCGCTCACACACACTCTCTCTCCCTAGATATATCTTGCGTTCCCTCATATGTCTCTCTATCTATCACTCTCGTTGTGAAATATCTTTAACTCTCGCAGACACAAAACTCCATCTCTCGGGATCTCATTTCTCTCTGATATCTGTTTGTATGTGACTCACATGCACCCTCTCTCTATCTCTCTCACACCCACACGCATAACTCAGCCTTCTGATCCACTCGACTCCTATCTCTAACACACACTAGCTAGCATCTTTATCTTTCTATTTATCTGTTTCTCCATCAACCTTCTTTCTCGCCCTCACTCTTGATTCCTATCATGCACACTACATATATTTCTCTCTACATGCAGTCAAGTGCCCTCTCACACAGATATATAACTTCAACCTATGAACCACCCGGCGGTCATCTCCAACACCCAAACTAGCGGATGTCCCTCTAGCTAGCATCTCCATCTCTGTATCTATCTGTAGTTTCTCCGTCAACATTTATTTCTCACACGGAGTCTTGCTTCCTATCACCCACACTATATATGTCTCTCCATACATATGCATTTATAGGTTGATCTCTTTTGCACAATCGTTGTGCCTCACTTCCTCTGCTCACCATAGATGCATGCTCCAGCCCATGCCACTATCTCCTAAAGATAAAAACACATGCTCAATTGTCGGGCCTTCTTCCCTGCATTCTCACATACATGCATATTGTCATACCGATCTGTCTCTCCCATGTCGTTGATCTTATGACTTATGTCTTCTTTCTATTATCTCGATCATGCGCGCGCGCACACACACACACATCCCACATATACATGTATACCTCTCACACATGCACGTTCAAGGTCTCTATGTCTCCATACGTAGTTAATTACCCTCAATCCTAACGGCACATTGAATCGTTCTCCTCTTTTGTGCACATAACTTCCGCCTGGATGGGTAAAACACACACTCACACTTAACAATCTCCTTCTAGCTACCCCCCTCTCACTCTTCCCCTATATCCCCGAAACCAATAAGACCATCCCTTTGTTTAATTCCCGCCTACATGCACCATTGATATATAGTAGTCTTCCTTGGTGTCTCTCGAATAAACACGTTCTCTAGATATCGACTCCTCTCACGCGCACACACCTTCTCTTCCCTCTCTACGGGAATTTTCTCTCTCGCACCCCATCGTTGGTGGCCTCTGCCATACACATCACCTCTCTATGATGAAGCCATGCACACTTAAATTACATCCGCCACAGAGGACCCCACGACACAGACACACACACACACACACACGCACGCACCCCCCCCACACACACACTAAGACTCCATCTCTCTCTCTCTCTCTCTCACACACACACACCCCCCACACACACTAAGACTCCATCTCACACACACATGCTCTAGGCGGAGCATTTGTTCCTACCACCCTTCATCCAACATACCCGTATGATAAACAATCACCTTTATTTACTTGCATAACATGGACAAATTCCACTTTACTTTAGTAGTCAGCAAACTTATCATCTGTACCCTTATAAAAAACGAGTTGGCGATGATGGTGTGCCTGCCATCTTGTAATACACACCATATGATCTATATCTGACGGATAGAAAGCAAACTATGATAGTTTTACCAAAGATACCCGCACCTCTCTCCACATCATTATCTCCCACAACCTCATTGCTTAGCAATTAAAAAAGGAATACGACTCTGGAACAATTTAGCATGCATGGTGGCCGCTGCCGCCTGCCGGTGGCCGTCCATCCCCATGCCTCCGCCCATTCCGACCACCAGTCACCACCACGCTCCACTCCTCCTCACCTTATCTCTCATCTTTCATTTTTTCGATGACATTCTCGAGATACCAGTTTTTCGATAAAATTCTCGAGATATCATTAGTTTTTACACATGGGATTACTCATGCATGGGTCAATCACAACAGGTGTTTTGTAAAAAAAAATACATATTGATGTTCTGTGCAATGCACGAGAATCTTGCTTGTAATTATATAACGCAAATCACGAGCAGGGAGTGACATTTTTTTGACACAACCACGTTAACATGGCCACGTAAATCACTAGCTAAAGTAAATACCATTATACTTATATCCCGATGCAAAAGGTGAGTACATGTCCGAAGAGTAGAGTCGCACACACACACACTCTATCTCTCATAATCTCACACAAACACACACACACACACACACCAGTTACGTGACGCCCACTTAAGCAGACACGTATGTTACAATTTGTGCACCCGCGGGTACACGTGACGCTGCGCATTTATTTAAGCCGGAAGGCGAACCCAAACAGTAGCTGCATTCATTCCCCTCCCGCTACCTCTTCTCTGGTCGCCATCGCCCGGTAGCCATGGCCCGGCCGAAGGTAACAACATACGCCATACTCCCGCCGGAGCGGCGCTTTAATATGGAAATTTTAGTGGTCATGCATGCATCTTTTTGTGCTAGCACTCCTATATAAGGGTTGACTGGTCGCTTCCCACGGACGTGCACGAGCGGTGGAAGAGGAAGGAGAAGAGAAGCGGGCTATGGAGTAACATTTTTACCACTATTTCTTAGGAAACTGAGTGCAATAATTGAGTAGTTTTGCAAACTACCAGTACTACACCTGAAACGGTTCAAAACCTATACTCCCTGGCCAGCGCGCGCTTCCCGCGTGAAACGGTCAGCGTCGCCCTGGAGCGTTAGTGCCGCATTAATGCCCGGCCAGAGCGGAGGCGACCTCTCACTGGCGCCGGCTTTGAAGTGGCGCGATGGACGAGAGAGCGCCGCTTCCCGGTGCACGCGACTGCTCCGCGTCGAGACTGGCCATAGGCCCTGTTTGGATCCATGGGTTAGAGTTAGTTTGAGCTAGTTGGGGCGCAAATATCCCTAAAGTAATGAGGGTTTAAATTGGAGCAAGTTGCACCGAACCCACCAAAAAAAACTATCCCACCCAAGAGGTGCTAACTAGAGATAGTTCTCATTGGGACCACTGAAAAATCACTTCTCTCCCTCCATCAAGTGCATTTATTGTCAATCTAACCCTGTCACGCAAATACCTCTTTGGGTATAGTTAGTTCAGGGTTAGTCATGAGTTAGTCTAACCTCTAGCTATGTTAGAGTATCAAATAGGAGCAGTATAGGACATGCAAGTTGCTCAAAGCATACATGCAAATTCGTACGTGAAAGGATTTTTTTTTGAAAACGGAACGTGAAAGGAATTTTTTTTAGAATGCTCTTGGCATGTCGCTAACATGTAATGAGTTAACCGACCTCAATAGACGGCAAAAAAGCTGGCCCGCCACACTTTTATAGAGATGAGGAGGGAGAGGCGATACAGGCTGCTGAATTACTAGAGATAGGTGTCGCACGGAAGCCAAGAAATATGGTGATAGCATGGGTTAGCCATGTACTAGTATGATGTAACTACACTAGGCTGTCATGTTTCGTACTCTTCCAGTCCACTGTGGAGATGATTGGTTAATTTTATATCGCTGAATAATATTAAATATTATGAGTGCAGATGCTCCACCATGAGGTTCCTTGCTCCTTCTCGGTCGTTTGGAATCTATGTTCTTCCACTCTATTTTTTTACGTGAGCTTTGTTCATCCTTTATTTGCCATCACGCAAGACATCTAGCATCAAGGTGCACGTGTTATGCAAGGATCGTTCCATCTATATGAAGAACACGTGGGCCTGGAACTACGAGACAGACATGTACCCAGGAGTGGACATACGAACCTGAGTAATGTAGCGCAGTAAGTGAAGTAGAAAGGCACAAATGGTATGAACATGCGTGGCATATAGGGTGTGTTGGTTGCGTTCTCGTCTCAGCATAGTTGTTCCCTCTTCATGCATGCTCAAATCAACACCCCTCTTCATGCATGCTCAACTTAACACTCCTCTTCATGCATGCTCTCTTCATGCATGCTTCAAGTGTAGTTGTGCTAAACTAGTGTGGACTCATGCACCCTCCATACACTCTACCAAACACCCAAAAGTGGGTCGAGGAGGGAACTCTTGGGAGGCATTTGTCTCTTACTACGTACTACCACTAAATGTTGTATGTGCAATGCACGGTGATGTTATGGAGTACGTGCCTAAGTACTCTACTACTACTATATTAGTTGGAGGCACATATTAACTTCTATATTTGTTTACGCGTGTGCCCCGAGACCTTCCAACTAGACGTGTCTTTCTCTCTAGGTCGCACTTTGTATCGTTCATACCACTAGTACTACTACGTGTGGTCTCCGACCCAGAAGTGGAAGAAGTGGAGACACTCTACCACGCTGTTTTTTTACGCTGGGCTCTACCACGTTGTTCATGTCCCACTCCTTTCGCTGACGTGTGGGACATCCAGCACGTGTCGTGTTTGGCACCCTTCATCGTAAGAGTTGAAACGCTAGCATTCATCAGAAATAAGAAATAATTATAAATCAGCAATGATACTATCTTTTTGTGAACCAATCAGCAGTGATACTATACCACGCGGTTTCCTTGCTCCTCGATATCGGAAAGAATACTTCCGTTCGCCAACATGTGGGACGTCGACCATCCGGCCTGGTCCACTTGTTATGCACGCAGAACTCAAGAGAGAGTCACCCAGGTCGTCGCGCCGCAGTAACAATGACTAATGAGCCTTCAAATCACAGGCCCACTTCGCACTTTGAAGTTGCTCGGACGAAGGAACCATCATGACTTTGTTGAATTCCGCTTCTTGAAGAAAACTTTTGTACCAGCAGTACTGCTAGCTACAGTAGTTACTCCAACAGAGGCCTCCTTTCGTTCATAGGATAGGAATTTTATAGGAATATGAAAATCATAGGAAGTGAGATGACATGCATCTCAATTCCTATAGAGAAAGGGATGCCATTTGATGCATAGGATAGGAATTTTTCCATTTAGTCTAGGCTAATGTACTGGTAATTTGCTCTAAAAACTACAGTAGTAACTAGTACTACTACTTCTCACATGCTGGTACTGGTACATGCTCGTACTCAGACACAGACACCCACACTAACTACTAGTACTACTACTTGTCACATGATGGCCAGACGTCATCGTTCTCCTTCCCGGCTTTGTCGGCGACACCCCACCGTGCTTGGATCTCCGCTGACCTCTCCGTAGCAGCGTGTGCATCCTTTTCTTTCTTGCGGCGGCGGGCCTCTCTTTTCTTGAGTGCTTTCTGACTTTTCCACTCCCTCTGTGCGGCTTTGGCCGCCTCTTGCTCTACCGCCCATTCGGCCTTAGCATCTTCAAATTCCTCCCACATAGTTGTGAGGTCGCGAGCGGCGATGAACTTGGCATGGCGGGATGCCATCGCTTCCCTACCATTTTGTGTGCGGTCGTGGGCAGCGAGGAACTCGGCGCGGTGGGACGCCATCGCTGCCTTACCGGTTAGTGTGCGGCGCGGTGGCATGAATGACGCTTGGTGAGAGCTCTGGGGTGGAGTGGCCGGACAACCGTATAGTGCATTGGTTTGTCAAGAGCTCAAGGACAGAAGACGAAGAAAATTTGGATTCCCCTTCAATCCTGGTCATTTATTACCGAGTAAAATGCATTGGCGGTCATCGAACTTGTCTTGATAGCTCACTTTGATCATTGTATACGAGATATGGTGATTATACGGTCACTGGCTCAGCGTATAGCTCTGTATTTGTCTGCTTGACCAGTCAAACAGTCTGCATGCGCCTCATCATCTCGTGTTCTTTATCTATCTACGCGGGCCTACCTGTCAATGGAGAAAGAAATACTGTAAAAACCAAAATTATGCGTATGTGGGGAATCAAACCACGGACTCGTCCCTGCAACGCACCCTCGTCAGCCAAATGAAAATGAAATACTTCGCGTCAGACACTCACGCTCACGCTGTCAAAGCATGCTAATGCATGCACATCGCCCTCTAAATCAAAGTCCTGCTCATGGCGCAACGCAAACGGCGAGCCTATCACCTGCGCGCCCCGGCGGTGCCTGACATTACTGTTTAGATGTTTGATGGAGGCCTGCGTGAACGCTGAGCGTGTATTCACCTGACTCAACACCAACGGTCATACTCGAGCTGCCTCGCTCATGTATATCGTCCATCACAACGACAATCTATAGAACAGCCTAGCTAGAGAGGGTACTATGGCCCTGTTTGGATCCATGGGTTAAAAACACATTTTTCTCTCGCTCTTCCTGCAGCATATCCTTCCCCACTTCCTCGAAGCTTCTCGTCCTCTCCCTCCCTCCCTCTCGCACCGTCCGTGAAGGCGCCTCGTCGTATCTGTGCTCCATCTAACCCTGCCATCCAAACACCTCTTTGGTTAGAGTTAGTTCAGGGTTAGTTCAGGGTTAGAATCTAACTCTAACCTCTAACTAAGTTAGAGTATCCAAACAGGGCCTATGGTAGTATGGTACGGAGTATGTACTATCGTGAGCGGCCGATCTTAGTGCCACTGCACACCGAAACCCCTTCCATCGTTAGCGCGCGCTTCCAGCCTGAAACAGTCACCGTCTCTCCAGAATGTCAATGCCGCATTCACTGGACTTAACTAAAGGTGCAATTGGTGTTTCACTGACATATGGGCCATATGCCCGTTGGGCCCACATGTGAGTAACCCAACGCATCCGCAGTTAAGTCACTGAAGCAGCATCTGCATTCACGCCCGACGAACCTACTCCGGCGCCAGTTGTCCATCCGTCTACCGCGGCTCATTGCCATTCGCCCGCTATATTAACTTGAGCCCCAGCTCCCAGCCATAGCCAAAGACCCACACTTATTCTCCTCCAGTCCCTTCCTTCTGTCGGCACCACTCCAACCATGGCCTCCTAGCGCTCCGAAGCTCTCTTGGACGTACTGTCGCAGTAGCAGAGGAGGGACATCGGTGGCTCCGCTCCGGGTGCGCTCCAAAGCTCTCTTCGACGTACTGTCGCAGGAGCAAACGAAGGAGATCGCCGGCACCCCCTCCCCCCGCTCGCCCTCCACTGCCATGACCACAAAGCCGGCAGCGAGGAAGAGTAGTACACGGAGGTCGCCGCCGCTCTGGTCTCGGGAAGGCCACCGCTACTCCACTCAGTCAACGCCAAGCTTGGTGGGGTAAACATCGGCGGCCGATTAGCCGCTTGACGGTGACGTGGAGGCGGAAATCTTCAGAACCTTGTGCTCCGGAGGAGGAGGTTATCGAGGCGGATGAGGAGGAGGCAAAGGCAATGGCTGGCTTTCTCAGGCTCATGGCCGGAGATGGTGATCGGGCGCCGGCGATCATTTAGATTAGGTTTACAGTAGGTTTTAGTATGGTTTGTGCGAAATATGTAATGTATTTCGTCCAGTTTGTAGGAAAAGTTTTCGAAATGTAATGAATTTCATCTGGTTAATTTGAAATTTGCTTTGTTTGCACGAATTTCGTCTGGTTAGTTCAGATAGATGCCGGTGTAAATTTGTGGGCCAGCGTTGGAGATGCCCTAACTATCATGCTATAATCGCTAACAGTCCTCCATTTTTATCTTGCTTACATAAAAATGGAGCAAGTGGATGGCACTGTAGCACGTCATATCACTCGAACTAGCCCGCCTAACGAGCGGGAAAGCACCGCCCTCGTCATTTTATCGATCGACCACGCGAAAATGTTACGCTTCGCAAGTTCTAAGACTAGCCACAGTGGGAGTAACTTCGGTAGTAACATCGAGTCCAACTTAGCAAATTTGCTTATGTGGCAATGAGTTAATGAAGAGAGATGTAGTACTAGTAACTTAGCTAGTTACTGTAACATCACATGTCCCAATGCAATATGAGTCTATAACCTAATAAATAAAGCTTTGCATATTACCACACTTATGTTACTACCCACTATTGAGGTAGTAACATAGTCTAGAGATATGTGTATGTTACTAGTGTATGTTACTCTCCATTTTGGCTAGTCTAAAGGAAAAGGCGGCACACTTACAACTCATACGCGTCGCACCCGACAGTCCGGCTCGCACGCCGCTCACCAGAGGGGATACGCATTGTCTTGCAGTTTCACTAACATGTGGGACTGTAATTGAATAAACCGTCGATAGCCGAAATCTAATCGCTCAGCGGGTGTCGGGTGAGAAGAGAGAAACGAGGGAGGGAGAAGCGATCGCCCGCCCACCGCACACAGACTCCATGAAATATATGGTGATAATGTGAGGTGGGCCATGCTGGAGTCCGGACCGCTTCCGGAGCCCGCTCTGACTGCCCTGGCCCCTCAAGACGCCAACTACCCGTCGCATGCATAGCAAGTAGTCCCTGCTTATGTGGAGGAGAGAGAGGCATTGACAAAGGCAAGGAGTAACAGTGGAGACAATAGCTTTCATAAAAAATAAACAATGAATACTCGTTGCTCGTCCTCTATAAAGGAAAGAATACTTTCATTCGCCGACATGTGGGACGTCGACCATCCTGGTCCACCTACCATGCACAAAATTATCCTGGTCTACCCCGATCGTATCGCAGGCCCAACCTTTCCCACTGTAAGTTGTTCGGACGAAGGAACCATCATGACTTCGTTGAATCCCGCTTCAAGAAAACTTACTGTACCCGCAATACTGCTACCACACGCGAAGACTGGACGACGCTGTACCACGTCATATCACTGAAACCCACTAGGCCAAACTAGCCCGCCTAGGTCATCTATTTTGGAATGGAGGGAGTACGTCTCTGCACTGCTATGATTTTGTGTTGCATGTTCTCTGTACTTTTGCTACGATTTTCCTACCCTATGAACCAAATGAGGCCTGAATGTATCCGTGTCAACTATTGTCTGATCGATCTCTAAGCCTACAATTTTAGGAGCTAGGGCTATTGGTTGATCAACGAGGGATAAGTATAAGCGCACCACGAGCTCATCAGCCCCAAAGTTTCTCTTCGGTGAGTGTTTTGCAAGTACTATAGCTCGCACAGTAGCTAGCCTACTAACACCAAGAATCATCAAACAAGCCCTGCTGATATGATAAACAGTTCAAACTTACATCTAAGCATGCCATATATTACATCAAAAGATGGTGAGGATACATCTGTTTCCATAACTCGAAGAGGGTTCACATGATTCATCGCATGATTCACTATCAAACAAAAGTAGCAAGATCCACCCACACAAGACAGTGCACTAGCCCTAAGATGGTTTGACAACACGCATCGTTCTGGTAATTACACACAGGGCAATGCAAACTACCCTGAAGGATTAGCGTGACCAACTATTTCTTGTCATCGATCTCTCGGGCAATGACCACAGCACGGACAGCGGCATGGGAATCGATTTCTGGGGCGATGTCCACAGGACTGACCGCGACAACGGAATCGATCTCCGGGGCGATGTCCACAGGATGGACAGCGGCATCGGAATTGATCTCCGGGGTGATGCCAACAGGATGGGCCACGACATCGAAATCATCAAGGACGTCCACCGGCACCTGCACAACCCCATATTAGCAAGAACATTGCAAATAATCAAAGACCACAACTATGGTAATAAGCCATTATTTTTTACCTTGTGCAGCTCACCGGGGGATCTCATCCCTCCGGGGGCCATCTCCTCATCCTCGATGGGGGCCATCATCTTCCCAGGGGAATACTGCTTCTCAATGGCAACTATCTCCTCAAACTCGGTCTTGAGCCTCACATAGGTGGCAATCAGAGTTCCTGGGGTAGGCACGATGGGGCCCTTGCTGTTCTTCCAACTTTATTTGAGGAGTTTGTCTGCCAACGTCCTCAACTCTTTGGAAAGTGCTTGTTTCTTCTTCGTCTCCATGGGTTGGCCTGCCAACATGGTCAACTCGTTGGTCGGTGCTCGTTTCCTGGAGATCGCTGTCTCCAGTGGGTTGTCCACCGGCAACTCTTTGCCTAGTGCTCTAGGATCCATCAATGAACTGACAAACAAAAAGCAATCGAAAGGAAACCACAATCGCAATGAAAATGGGAAAAGAATAGGATGTGAGAATCGGTCGGTGCTTCGCAAAAAGAAGATACTTGGAATGAAAATATAGCAGCATAACTGATTCGCCCACCTTTCCTTCGTCGGTACAGAAGAAAAATGGCATAAGTGAGTAGCCTGGAGTGAGGTTTTCTTCAAGAAAGGGCTTGAAGGAGCGTTCCAGTGAAATGATGGTTGCTTCGTCCAGTCCAACTTGGAGGCCACCTTACCACTGCTCATAAAGGTGTGGGTTTTGTCATATGACAGGTCATGACGGCCACACCGGGTGACAGGTGAGTCTCGACTGTAGCACCTTGTTGTGATTTGGTGGATGGCACGCGGGCCCAGATGCTTTGAAATGTCCCGCATGTAGATAGACCAGCTAGTCATATAGGAGTGCTCAATATTGTGCACCGCGACCAAGGCGGAGAGGAAAACGAGAGAACTACTTAATTAATGCATGAGTTTAATTAGGGTAGTTTTGTAGTACGAGATACATTCCTCCAATCGCAAAATGAATTGGTTCATGAGATTTGAGATTTGAGCCCTATAAACCGGAAGCGAGGGAGTACTGCACGGCTGCACGCAGTGTAGTCTAGTCACTTGTTGAAATCTCTAGAAAGGCAAATACTCCTTTCCGGTTTACAGGGCTATACTACTCCCTCCGTCTAGGTGTGTAAGTCATCTTACGGAAACCAAATAGTCCCAAAACACTTAGGCGCGGTGCATTAACTTCTACCTTGTTTCTTGTTTATTGACATATCAACCAATAAGAGATGAGAGGTGTGCATGCTTTTAATGACTTGCAATGGCTAGTTCATTGCAAGCAATGCTATTAATTACTAGCAAATAAACATTGGTGACCCCAGGAGGAAACTGTGCTAAGCACGTGGACCTATGCAGAATGAGTATCAACCAATGGATGATGGAGTTTAATTGTTAAACAATAGCAATTTTGTCTCATGCAAGAGCCTGGCTACTATATGCATGCTCCAAGGCACCGCACCACGAGAGCATTCGCAACTGCCACGTTTGAGTTGCGCTTGGCTCTTCGCCTCTTCGAGAAGACGAATAATGATGTTACTCCTACTTCTACAGTATCGAATCCACTGTTGCATGTCCGTCCACCTCGTGCGGGAGGGATAGCGTGTAGCGAAAGCTTCTATTTACTGCTCCTGCCTTTGCGTCTATGACAGGTGGGCCCAACAGGTGGTTGGCCCTCCTGTCATGCAGCCAAAGGCAGGTGCAGTTAAGGCACCGGAGCTCAGTCCGCGAGGGAGAGGGCATTGTACTAATCAAATTTCTCGGTCTTGTACGAGTTGACGCGTCAAAGCACTGCACTCGATATAAGTCTTTTTACACATTTCAAATGGACTACTTCGTATGTAGATATATTATGCTTCGTATGTAGTCACTTGTTGCAATCTCTAAAAAGACTTATATTTTGAAACGGAGGGAGTACAACGCATGCATGCATGCCGTGACTTTCCTTTTGATACTTGCATGTGTTGATTTGATGCACCTTGCCAAATTTTGACTATAAATTTAACTAACCAAATTTTCATGCATGTCACAAAAAATTACGGGGCTGTTTGGATTGTGACTATGTTTGTCTTATGTTGCCACATTATTTTTCCCACACTTGCCTAACCCGAGTTGCTCAAATTGTTAGACACACTTTGGCTTGCCTAAGGGAATCTTGCCACAATTTTTGTGTCTATGACATGTGGAGTAGAAAATATAAATAATAATGCATGTTGGGGCAACCCACATTTCCGCTAATTTTAGCCGTGGGCTTGTTCACAATTTTTACGAGGGGTGGTTGTTCATTTAATGGAGGGACTTGTAGTACCAGACTTGAACGATACAAAGTGCGACTTGGCACACCATAACACCACTTGGAACAAGCGAGTAGCTATCTCAAAAATCAATCAACAACTAAAAAAACGCGACCTGGCATGTAGTAGTACACAATTTTAAATGATTGTTTTGATGGAGTGAAAAAGGAAAACTACCCCACTATGTATATATAGGCCGGAGCCTCTGCGCTTGCTTGCTAGGGTTGCTCTATTCACACACTCTCATCCTCTCCAGATATAAACAAGATAGGGGTAGTAACACTGTCTTTCTCCCTTCAAAAAATACTGGCTTTCTATCCTCACCGCTGGTTACAGATCCGGACGTATCCCCCTCCGCCGGTGAAGGGGAGGAGGGGCAGCGTTTAGGCCGTCATCGACAGCGAGGGAGGACACCCACTACCGGCCGCACCGTTATCTCTGGCCAAGCGTCGGCGGGGGAGGTCCTCCGATCCCTTCGTCGTTTCCTGTGGGCGGATCCGGCCTCCTGCCGCCCACCTATCCACATCCCGACGACCTTCAGGTATATCTTCGTTCGAAACCGCCTTAGCTCTGCCTCCCCAGCTCGCTATGTCGCTGCATGTGCATCATTTCCTACCTCTCAGCCCCTCTCGATCGGATGGTCCAACGTCACCTATTGTTTTTTTTCTTCTATTGTTAGAGGTAAAGCTACTTCATGGAGTCGAATCTTGTACTCCCTCTGTCCAAAAATACTTGTCACTGAAATGGATGTATCTAGATGTATTTTAGTTCTAGACACATCCATTTTGTTGACAAGTAATTCCGGACGGAGGGAGTACTTGGTTCAAACAAGAAATAAAGTGGGGGTGGGGGAATTTAGTATGTACATCGGACTTGGTACAAACAGGAAGGTAAGGGGGTGAAAGTAGTACAGACAGGTCATCCAACCAGTATCTTGGTCGAAAAGGGAAATATAGGGATAACGTTGTGCACAATGGTATGACCAGGACTAGATTTGCTATCTACACATAGGAGTAGGTGGCTAGAGTGAACAAAAATGGGACCAATCCAGATATGTTTCTTGGATGTTTGTTTCTCGGGGGAACAAACTATGAATCACCACTTTATGCCCATGTTTACGTACATGGTGCTGGACTGTTGGTGCACCCACTGTCCCATGCCCTTATACCAAATATTTAGCTGTTCTTAATCTAATGTCCCTGGTAAAAATGAAGCCATGCCACTGTTATAAGCCACGACAAGTTTAGCCAAATGTTTTTTCCTGTAATTGTTTGAGACTCTGACTGTTTCCTCTGTACCTTTTTGTGCAAACAGGGATATCCAATTCACCTGGTTACTGTTGTGACCTTTTTGTGCACTGGACAAAACTCTTCTTAAAAGAAGCGACTTTGTGTTGTTTAATTGGAATGTTAGAATGGAACAGTTGGTTCACTTTGGTGGAACTGCACAAAGGGAGATCTGTGTTCCAATCCTCATCATCCATATTGGCGCCATAACCTTCCTTTGGGTAAGAATGATATTTAATGCATGTGTTCATCTCTATTTTCCTACTGCCATGAGAAAATAATGCTATTTTTTTACTAATACACTTGTACTCCCTCACTGACAAAACCAATTCTGAACTAGAAGGCCAATCATGTACTTAGTTTCACCAACTGGTGAGGAGAAAGAGAAACAGAGCAAGAAGAGGAAGAAGAAGGAGGAGCAGGAGGAAATGAAGAAGATCACATGATGGTACCGTCCTATGTTATCCTGACATCTTGCTAGTGGTGTTGTATTGTTGTGTTGCTACTAGTCTTAATTTACTTGGGAGACTAGCAAGATGCTCGTTCGTTGCACATAACATTGAGATGCACTTAACAACAAGATCACCAAATTTGTTTTTTGTAAGAGTATAAGAGTAATAGATAATAGAGTAGAGATAGATAGAGAAATGCAGCATAGTAGTACTTGGCTTAACGACACATCATACTAATTAACCGGATTCTGGATGCATGTGTGATCCAGCTCTACACGATCAACAGTGACAAGTTGATCTTGCTGAAGCCGGGGCCTCAGTCGAGGCCATTCAAGGGCTCCAGCAATGTCTCCCTTACATGTGAGACGATCCTCCAAGGAGCCCTTCCACTTCTGTCGTCTCTCCTACAAGGTCACTTAATTAATCAGGAGTACTTAAATAGCACTAATTTATTGCTGCCTATTTTCCCGTCAGAGTTAAACAAATCTTTAGTAGCACCCTATGCTGAATCATGTATGTGTATATATGTATCTGGAGGTGAATCATGTGGTGGAGCAGGGAGGGAATCTTGGTAGTGTCATGACATAATAATGCTATTGTCTTTCTATCTTTTCTCACTAAGCTAATGAATTTTCCCCTTTTTCCTACTTGTGCAAACAGGGATCATGTTGTACCAATCGTACATTTTAGTGGAACTGCACTAGAGAATACAATGAACTGTGTCCCAGCCAGTGCTTTAACTCTGCTAGAAGTTCTTGATAATCTTTCGATATAATCTCACCACTGGTAAACAAAAGTTATTTCAACCATACATTTGAAGTGCACAAAAATATATACTATTGAGTGATTCCAGTGAGTGCTTTATCATCTCTTCCGGAATTACTTGAATAAGCATATTTTGCTCAGGTTGGTACCAGCCTAAGGCCTTCAGCCATATTAGTTTGTTGTACCTATATATGTATTGTGCTACTATGTTGCTACTGTCATGAGAAACTCCTTTATCTTTGCACGTTAAAGTTTTGCAACCTATGATACATGGCAATGTTTTGAGTGTTGAGCTAATTGGCACTGATTAAATAAACTAATACCTCTCTTTAAGCAAGACTACTATGTTGCTAACTTTACCCATTAAGATAATGAGGGTGCTTCTATTTGTTAGTGTATGTTTCATCAACTAGTCCCACTATTACAATAATCTCACTCTCTCAATATATGTGCCAACAGGGATGCTCGATTTTGGTGGAACTGCACAAAAACTTTGGGTGCTTCATTGCCTCGACCGCTTCCTTCCCTTCATGTCAGTCGCTTTGTCTCGGCTTGCTTGCTTCCTTCGTTTCCTGTCAGTCACTTATCTCGACTTCCAGTGAAAGGAAATAGTAATTGATATGCTACCTCACACAGGTTGGTACTGGTCTTTATCCTAATTATTGTGCTTGTCATGTATTGGTAATTTGGTATTGTGCTACTATTTGCCGATTTTATAAAGGAGTAACTTGGAGCCTGAACTCGCAGGCAAATCATTGCCTTGGGTGATTTCAGTAGAACTGCACAAAATGATTAGATGGACAGATACTTATGCTGCTGCCATGTACTCCAAAGTTCACTCAGACAAGCATCAATGTTGACAAGAAGTGCCTATATTCATTCGAGTATCAACCGGCGTCAACCAGTTGTCAAACTCCCAAGTATTAGGAGAGTGAACGCCAAAAATATTGCTTGGCGCATAGCCCAGAAGAACATAGTCCAGTCTTTGGTCCCAACTTGTGCCTTTTGGTTATCGACAGATATGGTAGCGAACTGTATGGCATGGAGTCTAAAGATTCCAGACAAGTTGGTTGACGCCTATATTCATCTGGCACTTAATCAGTCTGCACGCCAGGGATCCTCCATTTCAGTTGAACTGCACAAAAAATTTGGGTGGTTCATTTTCTCTACTGCCTCCTTTCTCGTCTGCAATGTAGAATTTTGGCGAGCTACAGGACCAAGATGAGCCAGTAAACTAGTTGGATGAAAGTAGTGGCCAAGTTGCTCAAACCTCGCTCGGCACGAGGCCACTATTTGAGGATAAACCTACAAGCAAAGTTCAGATTGTCTGTGCTGCCTCTTATGTACTCGAAAGTTTACTCGTACAAGAACTAATTTTAGCAAGAAGTACCTCCGACTGAACACCATTTACAAGTCTGTACCCTAGGTAATTAAAGTTCGTCCATGGATCATATTGGCTGTGATCTCAATCATTTGGATGCATAAACATACTGAACATGTATATATCTGAATCTTTTTGTGAACTATGAATGAATATTGTCGTGTGATCTATCAATCATTTGGATGCATAGATATGCTGAGCTTGTGTATATATGAATCTTTTGAGTTGTTGATAGTGAATGTTGGCTATGAATATGAACGTGTCCTGTGAACCTGAGTTTGATACGAATATTTACCTTTTCTGTTGTATTTGTGTGTGAACTTGTTAGTATGCCTACTGTGGGTATGTGACGTGTGGGTGTCAACGGCACACCTTCTTCCTGAGAAGAATTGCACCTGCTTTGTTAGGGTAGCAACGGCGCATCAGCTCTTTTTAATCTTTTTATTACTCTGTCTTCCCCTCTCCCCTGCTCAACCCCTGCCGTAATGTTTTCGGCCTCAAAACAAACATAGTACTGCGTTGTTTTGGGGCTTGATGAAAAATCGAGTGCTGGTTTCTGTAGGTTGGCCCGCCCAGCAAATGGGCTGCTGGTCCACCATGATGGACTGGGAGGCAAAAAATACAAGTTGTATGGTGCAAAGGCAAGTAAAAAACGCTATCGAGAGCCATCCACTGAAGAAAAAAATCGCTCCTGATGTGCTTCTTCAGTCGTGCCGCCGGCCCCCTCTTTAATCCAGTTCGCTCGGGGATCTGGTATCATTTTTTTCCAGAGGGCGAACAAGTATCAGCTAGGCCTAGGTTTTGTATTTTAACATGCGTAGCCCACGACATACGGAGACAGTGGTTTCAACTTATTTTTTGAGGTCCATACCGGCCTATGGGCTTTTTCTTAAAGATCGGCAGCCCAATGTATTTTTTAATAAAACGCAGGTCTCTGTTCTATTTATCTATATATAAGAATAATAATGTTGTGTCCAATTTATGTTTTCCCTTCTAACCACATTATATATATTTATATTATTACTATTATCGTATATTTTATAGAGACTTATATATACATTATAAAAACATCCCACGTGTTATTAACTTATAAAAGTAAATGTTTAACGGAAGTTGGCAAGGAAAATCCTGGTTGTTTTTGACTCACAGGCAAGGAAAATCCTGGTGATTGCGTACAAAAGCTTGCGAAGATTTTAAGGACCAATTTAATAATAACGCGCTCATTTTTATTTTGAGCAATAACTCGTTAATTTATTAATTATATATAAAAAATGTGCCTCTCCGTTTTATTCTTTGATATTAATTGCTCCTTCTAACATAACATTATATATATAACGAGCCCAGCATTTTTTTTAGAATCACAGCGCACTTTATTGCCTAAGTTCAATGCTTACAGGGATACATAAATGAGCAGGTGGTGCATCAAGCCACACATGCCTACCTATATCAAGAGACGTAGCCATATGTGCTAGTCTATGAGGCTCCTCATTACATTCATGTTGTTCATGACTAAAAAGACAAGCCCTAAATAAATTGCTTTGTTCTTTGATCTCATGAAACACCATACAGTGTCCACCAAGGTTGTTTGGTGCTTCAATTTCCTGGACGACTCTCAGACAGTCGGTAGCAATATGTACTCTTTCCAGGTCCAGGTCCTCAGTCGATGCTAGTGCTTCTCGACATGGGATGGGATTCGTGTATAAATGGGCTGGGATTTCTTAGAAAATATAACGAGCCCAACTAATTTGTGTATTTCAAGGAAGTGCAAATGGGCTGGGATTTCTTAGAAAATATAAATGGGCCTGATTGACGCGAAATTATTTGTTCACCCAGCCCCGCAAATGGACTGTACATTCTAGAAAACATGGGTTAAATATATGCCACATTTTTGCATGCTGACATGTGGGCCAATAGGTCGAAGCCTAGGCAGGGGCGTTGTCAACTTGGTCAACAAATGATTGTGACATCTACAGCCATTGGATTTATATCCAACAGCCGGCATGCACCTTCAATCTCTCATCTTCTTCCTCCAGCGTCGCCGGGACTGCCTGGTCCGGCCTCCGGTGGCTAGTGGCTCTGCTTAGCACGCATCACTGCGAAGCGCTACCCCACCGCCGGCCAGGCTATCGCTGCGAAGATGACTGTATGTGAGAGGCTGACAGTGGGGACGCACCATGCCCATGGACGCATGCATGCAACGGAACTCGGCGTAGTCAACGTGGTCAAGGAACGACTTCCATCGGAAGTATAATGTACGTGGAGAGGCTGACAGCTGGGCCCACTAAGTTGACGGGGACGGAGGGCTTTGTCAACTTAGTCAATATGAACGATTCTAGTTGTAGTGACCGTACGATGTCCATCCAACGGCCATCGTGCTTATTCAACCTCTGGTCTTCTTGCTCCAGCCACCCAAAGCAGCGCCGGTCGTGTCGCCTGCTCCTGCCTCCTGTGGCTGGATGTGATGCCGCGGAGGCCTCACCGCCCCCTACTACTCCCGTCGCTGGCCAGGCCATCCCTCCACTCACCCACACCCCCTGTTATTCTGCGGCGACGGCAGCCTCACACCGCAGCCGAACGAGTGAACCCTCATACTCCTCTACGCGCGGGCATCCACTGCCGCGTCTTCCACGGCTCCGTGTCGTCCCCTTCCTAGGCCTCGTCGTCGTCCACCGCCATGGTGCTCTCGGTGCGGCGTGGTCAATGTCGTCAACGACCGACTTCCATCAGAAGAGTATTGTACGTGGAGAGGCTAACAGCTGGGTCCGTGGCCACAGCCCAGTTTTTTTGTGATTTGCCAAGTAAGTCACTTTGTCAGGCCTGTTGGGCTGCAAATCTTTCAAGACGAGGAGAGCTTCATTCGGCTGGCTGAGAAAATGGCCTATCAGTAGTGAGAAATGGGATGTACATTTTTAAAACACATCAAACCGGCAATTAGTTTCAAATTTCTTTTTTTCATTTCGAGATTTTAAATTGAATTGATTTTTATGCATGGACAATTTGTTGGACTTTATATTGATATACATTTATTTTTTAAATCAGTTTGAATGTGACTCGAAATTTCAGGATTAAAAACAGTTCGGACCGCACTGAAATATGCAAAATTTCGTATAATTTTTTAACCGTGGCCACAATATGGGTTGTAATGCTAAAAAAAGAATATGGGCTCCAAAAAAACTTAAGAATTAGCAAATGGGCTGTAAATTATTAGAAATAACGGCAGATGGGTTGTATGATGTTTTCCACAGATTTGAGGCTTTCCTAAAAAAAAGGTTGACGCACAAGCAGTGACTGTTGGATTTCCATCCAACGGCCGTCGTGCTTCTTCAATCTCTGCTCTTCCTGCTCCAGCCGCTCAAACAAGCGCCGTTGGAACTGCCTGCTCCCTCCTTCCCGCGGCCGGCTGTGCTACCGCGCAGGCCTCACCGCCCCACCGTACTACCATCGCTGGCCTAGCCATCCCTCTACTCACCCACACCTGTTGTTATTCTCCGGCGACGGCAGACAAACCAGTAAGCCCTCGTACAGTCGTACTCCCCTCCGCGTGGGAAACAACTGTCGTGTCTTCCCTGCCTCCGTCTTGTTCCCTTCCTAGGCCTCGCCGTCGTCCACCGCCCTGGTGCTCTCGGCGCGGCCTGGTCAACATGGTCAACGACCGACATGCATCTGAAGTGGACTGTACGTGGAGAGGCTAACAGCTGGGTCCACGGCCGCAGCAAGGAAGTGCCTCCTTATTACGCGCAAAATAATTATTCCTCCACCTGACTGCAGGGACCCACCGGACGGGCCACTTATTTTGCGAAAAAAATGTTTCCCCCTGGACTTCTCGGACCCACCAGCTACATCTTCGCACGCAAGGAAGTGCGTCCGGGCAAAAAAAATGATTCGCCCCCCTGACTGTTGGGACCCACCAGCTACATCTTCGCACGCAAGGAAGTGCCTGACAGTCGGGACCCACCTGGTTTAAGCGTACGTAGCGTTGTCATTCTGGTCGCGAACGTGTACGTACATATATACTGGTCGATGTAGAGGCGCGCACGTGTCGTAGTAGAGGCGTGTACGTGTCATAGTAGAGGCGCGCACGTAGCATGTACACGTACGTACAGCGGCCAGGGTGCAAGAAAGAAAATACGGCCACATATGTGTACATACGGGTGGGGTCTCGAACGCCTACTCGCGCATACGTACGGCGAGGGCTCGTGTACATGGCTAGGTCGGAACGGAGAAACAGCGTCGTCGTCGTGTTCATGGGGAGGCAACGGAATGCTTGTGTTCATGGGGAGGCAACGGAATGCGTCATGTTCATCGGGAGGCAATGGAACGCGTGGGAGCCAACCGGATGGGTCGGAACGGAATGTGTGGTCGTGTTCATTGGGAGGGCTTGGACGGAACAAGTGATGGAATCGAGGCCTGGCGTACCGCAGAGCGGAGGAAACGGACCTCCTACGTTTGGAACGGGGTCCTGTTGATCGGGAGGGGTCTGGCGTACCACAAAACGGAGGAAACGGACCTCCTACGGTCGAAACGGGTGTCCTATTGATCGGGAGGGGTGTGGCGTACTCCAAAACGGATGAAACGGACTTCTGTTGGAGTGCTACGGTCGAAACGGGGGTCCTGTTCATCAGGAGGGGTGTGGCGTACCGCAAAACGGAACTCCACGGGATACTATTCATCTCCACCATTGACCTCCTCCAGCCTCCATGGGCTACTGTTCATCCACCGTCGACCTCCTCCAGCCTCCACGGGCTCCTGTTCATCCACGGGCTCCTGTTCATCCAGCCTCCACCGCGCGCTACTCCACCGGCTACTGTTCAACCACCCCTCTCCACGGGCTTCTGTTCAACCACCCCTCCACGGGCTACTGTTCATCCACCCCACCACCTTCTACTATTCATCCAGCCCTCCACGGGGTCGTCCTGTACATCCAGCCCTCCACGGGGTCCTGTTCATCCAGCCCCAACCGGCTCGATCGATTGGGGTCCTATTCATCCAGAGGCAACGCCACGGGTCCTGTTCATCCACTCCCACCGCTCATTGTTCATCCAAATCCCCTCGCAACACTCACTATTCATCCAGAGAGGCAGCATCGATCGGCTTCAGTTAGCAGCAGTAGTGAAAGTGCGTTATGTCGACTAGAGGGGGGGTGAATAGGCGATTTTTATGAATTCTTCACTGAGGAATTTGCCGGTGAGGAAATTCCTTAGCGAAGAACTATTAGCAGCGGAATAAGTACTCAGAAGTAAGCATAACAGAATACAAGCATGGTCATCATGATGAAATGAAGACTAGCACAGAGTACAGAAAGCGTAATCACAGGATAACACAAGATGAAGACAAACAGACTGAAGAAATTGAACTGAGGAAATTGAGAAAGTCTTCAGTCAAAGTCTTCAAACACAGATATGAACAAACATCAACACAGTAATGAGGAAATGAAAGGGTTGAGGAAATAGAACCAGTTAGGTTGGTGAAGACAATGATTTGGTAGACCAGTTCCAACTGCTGTCTCAGTTGTACGTCTGGTTGGAGCGGCTGAGTATTTAAACTCGAGGACACGCAGTCCCGGACACCCAGTCACTGAGCCGCAACTCAGGACACCCAGTCCTCACCATATTCTCCTTGAACTAAGACCACGCAGGTCTCGTCCAATCACTCGTGGTAAGTCTTCAGGTGACTTCCAAACCTTCACAGACTTGGTCACTCGGCAATCCACAATTCCTCTTGCATGCTCTAGACCTTGACGCCTAACCGTCTGGAAGAAGCACAGTCTTCGAAGGTACCAAGCATCGGATCCACGTGGCATCAATTTCTTCAGTGATGCTCAATCACTTTGGGGTTTGTAGGTGTTTGGGTTTGGGATTTTCCTCACTTGATGATTTTCGCTCAAAGTC
Organism: Triticum aestivum; assembly: GCF_018294505.1. Taxonomy (NCBI): domain Eukaryota; kingdom Viridiplantae; phylum Streptophyta; class Magnoliopsida; order Poales; family Poaceae; genus Triticum; species Triticum aestivum. The sequence continues at coordinate 502,202,444 of NC_057807.1, read as the reverse complement.
CTCGGAGGATGGGTTGCTCTCAAATGACAAGTGTCAAGTTCTCTCGGAGCAGCCAACCAGCTAGTGGTTGTAGGGGGCGGCTATTTATAGCCTAGGGAGCAGCCCAACATGATAAGACATAAATGCCCTTCAATGATATGACCGTTAGGTGGATAAGATATTTTGGGACAGCTGGCGCGCAGCACAGCAACGGTCGGAAATTTGACTCTCAAATTCCTCAGGGCTATCATGTTCCTCACTGTGTAGGAAATTCGCACTGGCGAATTCCTAACTCCTCAGTCAGAACAAATTCATCAGCGACCAGAAGAACTTCGTCTCTGTCACTGAAGAAAGTGACTGAACTGTATGAGATTTCCAAAGGCTTCACTCGAAGGGATTGGTAGGTGTAGGATTTTGAGTTGAGCATCACATGGAAATTTTTCCTTAGTATTTCCTCGACCCCCTTTAACAGTACGGTGTTTCCTATGACTCAAGAAAGAGAAAATGAAACTACAAAAACAAAAGTCTTCACGCTTCATGTTCCGCAAATGAATACCAAGTCTTCAAAGTCACACCAATTTCTTCACTTTCAAAGTCTTCAGAAAGTCTTCAGAATATCAAAGTCTTTAGTTGAAGAACTTCATTTTTAGGGGTCGACTTTCTCTGTAAATATCAAACTCCTCATAGACTTATAGACCTGTGTACACTCACAAACACATTAGTCCCTTAACCTATAAGTCTTCAATACACCAAAATCACTAAGGGGCACTAGATGCACTTACAATCTCCCCCTTTTTGGTGATTGATGACAACATAGGTTAAGTTTTCAACGGGGATAAACATATGAAGTGTATACACTGATATTGAGGAATTTGATTACAAGATATAGAAGAACTCCCCCTGAAGATGTGCATAGTGAGGAATTTGCTTTTGAGGCAATGCACATTTGAAGAGTTGAATCATGGAGATCTCCCCCTATATCTTGTAATTCATACACGCATTTGATATATAATATGAAGAATTTGAAATGCATGATGAAATATGGTGCCTGATGAGATTCAGCATGCGTGCAAAGTCATTAACGAGGAATAAGCATGCAAAGCATAGTGCAACAAGAGTATCAGTGCACCATCGGGTTTAAGATTACAACTCGATCCAAATAGAAGTTTCAGAAGAACGAGAGTTGTAACTTAACAAAATGCCCTTAATATAAACCCGCTTGAAGACTAACTCAGATTTCTCCCCCTTTGTCATCAAATGACCAAAGGGATTGAAACTGAGGACTAACGCCCCTGAAGAATTTCAAGTCGATGGAGGAGCGCCAGCGTTGTCGGGGTTGTTTGTTGGAGCAGGGCCTGCCACAGTGTCGTCCAAATCTTCAGATCTGCAGCGCTGTAGACATGAGAGAGAACAGCCCAGGTGCGGTTGAGGGTTTCATGGAGGTAGTAGTGGTTCTTCTTCACTACATTGTGTGTTGAAGTCATGTTGTGAAGAATTGAACCAAACTGACGCTTGACCCATTTATGATTGCGATCAACCTTCTGATGAAGACTGAGGAGTAACTCACGATCAGTCATCACCCTGGGTGCTGTGGCTTGAGGATTTTGCTTGGCTGAGGTATTGGCGGCAGAGTCATGTGTGGCAGAATCATCATTGGTAGAGTAAGATGCAGCCTTGCGAAATTGACCATCCAATGGACGAATGCCTTCATCGATCACAGCAGCAGCCTTGCCTTTATCATCAGCTGATGAAACTGTCCGTTTGAGGACTTCAATAGGAGGCAAGTAGCTACCATGGTTCAGAGTGTCAGCTTTGTAATTCAGTGAAGATCTTGCCCTGATGAATCTCATAATCCAAGGAGCATAGGACTTCAGCTCGAATGGTGACATAGCAATATTGGCCAGAGTCCTCATGAAGAAATCATGGAAGTTTATGGGAACGCCATGAATGATGTTGAAAAGCATATTCTTCATGATGCCAACGACTTCTTCATCATTTGAATCGTGGCCTTTGATAGGACTCATTGTCTTCGTCAGAATTCGATAGACAGTCCGAGGCACATACAATAATTCCTTGACGAAGAATTTGGTTCTTGGGGCCTGCCTTGGCTTCAAAGGCTTCATCAGCACTTGCATATAGTGATTTGAAAGTTCTGGTTCATTGTAGATACAACGAGCATCATCAACTGGAGGACTGAGTGGTAGAGCACGAAGCAATTCAGTTGCTGGTGCCTTGTAGTGAGTATTTTCAGACATCCAGTCTAATACCCATGTGTTCACGTCTTCAGCGTTTCCGGTGATGTGCAGGGTTGCATAAAATTGAAGAATGACTTCTTCATTCCAGTCACAGATATCAATGCAGAAATTTAGAAGTCCTGCATCCTGAAGAACACTGAGGACTGGCTCAAAGATGGGCAGAGACTCCATGTCCACATGAGGAATATGTGCATGATCGAAGACTTTGTCTTTATTGAAGAGCACTGAGGAATAGAAATTGGCTTGGCTGGCAGTCCAGAAACGCCTCTTCCTTATGCGAGCAGAATCATATGGATTGTAATCAGTGAAGAATACATGCTCGGCAAAGAAATCTTCAGCCTTGAACTTCTGTTTGCTTGAGAACGGATTCTTTTGCTTTGGTAGAGGGGTGTAAGTGAGTTTCATCACCACCTCAGGAATCGCGAGCTCAGGTTCTTCAGGATGAGGAATTTCTTGTTCCTCATCAGGTGCAGTCTGAGGATCAGCAGCAGCAGGTTCATCAGCACTAGTGGCTGGAATTTCTTCATGCACAGAGAGAGTGGGTTGAGTTTCTTCAGAGCCCATTTGAACTGTTGGTGCAGGGGACTGAGGAATCTGTTGTAGCGGGGTGAAGAGAGGAGAATTGGGATGCTAACTTTCCCAAAAGTCATCATTCATCACAGGTGTGGTGCATCCTATATCCACATCTTCATCATCAAGTTCCTCAACACCAGCCTCTTCAGCTGTGAACTGAGGCATAGGTGAGGAAATGACTGGCGTTGAAGGGATATTGTCAACTTCAATTTCTTCATCAATCTGCTCTGACGAAGCAGCAGAATGATGTTCTTCATCAGATCCGATGGGGATCTCATAGTCTTCTCCAAAAGGAACAAGGTCCTTTGACGGCATGGAGAAAATTAGAACAGCATCAATTGGATTTGCAAGTGAGCTGGTCATTGGCTTCATTTTCTTTGCAGCCAAAGAATTTGACACAGCTGATGCCTTCCTTTTCTTCACTGCAGCTCGCTCTGCAGCCTAGGTTTTCTTCACATCAAATGCACATGGAAGAATTGGAGTTGGTGTAGGTGCTGGAAGAGCTGAGGAATTTGGTTGAATTTCTTCAGGCGCAACTGGTGCAGTTGCCCTGACTTCTTCAGTTTCTTCAGGCGCACCACTAGTGGATGCCCTGGCAATTTCTTCAGCGGCTGGAATGGGATCATCAGCCCCGGAACTGGCATTTTCATCAGTAGCCTGAACTTCATCAGCGGTGCTGGCATGTTCTTCAGTCGGCTGAGCTGAGGCTTCAGCCTGAGGAATTTCATGTTGCGTTCAGGCTGCAACATTGGTGAATTTCTTCGTCAGGTTGACGAATCTGACCTTGGCCCCTTCCCAATCAGCATAATAAGCATTGAAGTTTTTGCTGAGGTCTTGAATTTCAGTATGGACCTTGAGAAGTTCTTCAGGTGTCATTTTGACAACGTTTTTCTTCAGGAACTTCTCCTTTCTGTATTGAGCTTTCTTGATCTCTCTTGCCTTTTCAAACTTCCATTTCTCTTCAGTGATGAAATGGGTCAGCATGTGATTTTGACCAGCGGTCAGATGAAAATCAGGCATGGGGGTGTTTGGATCCTTGTGCCAGAGATCAATATAATCGAGGATTTTCCTCGGATCCAACAGCAGTGGCACAGATGTGCCTTTGGCTCTAGCGGCCTTCACCTATCTGTCTCTGATGATTTCTGCAAGTTCATCATTAGAAGCTTCATCATCAGAAGGCACATGGAATGCGACCTGTTTCTTCTTTGGACTTGGCTGAGGACCTCGTCCAGTTGTTGCTTTGGTCTTCAGCAGAGTCGGGCCAGATGATGAAATTGGTGCAGCTGAGGAACTTGCTGAGACACCAGAGGCAATCGAGAAACCAGCAGTCCTTTGACATGTAGTGAAATGCACAGGAGTTGAGGACTTTGTCGGAACTGCTGAGGACTTGGGAGGAGCAGGAGCAGTGTGAGGAATTTGCCGTGAGGGCGCTGCGGAGGAACTTGGCCGTGAGGGCGCTGATGGTGAAGCACTTGGCTTATGAGCAGGCTTCTTTGGCATGGATTTCCTCGGTTGGACCGAGGCCTCAGTAGCAGTAGCAGTGGCAGAATCCTCATTGAATTTCTTCACTGCCTCCTTGGCTTGTCTTGCCAATTTGGCTTGGAGCTTAGCCCATTCTTCAGGAAAGTCCTCACCATGTTTGATGCTTGTGGGATCAGCTACTTGGCCAGGTGCCAATGGAGCTCTTGGGCACGAAGGATTGAGAGCGAATTTCTTCATGTACTTTGGAGTTACATATCTGTATTCCCTCCATTCCCTTGCCCATCTCCGTTCAATCTTCTGAATGCGCACCTTGCGCTGATTTTTGTTTTCTTTGTCATATTTTGCTTCATCAGATGTGCAATAGTCATCATAAATTTCCTCAGGGATTTCAAACGCAGTCATAACTTCAGGTTTCTTTCCTCCTTTCTGTGGCTTCTTACCGTCTGCCATATTCTTTAGTTGAGGAATTTGAACAATTGAGTTCTCTGAAGAAGTATGCAGTTTTTCTTCGAGGAACGCTGCAAATGAGTTAAGTTGATGAGAACCTAGTGATTCAGCAGCAGACATGAGTACCTGTGAACAGAGTACAGATGCGAGGAATTTGGAGAGGTCATATGCATTCTGAGAAGGTTTTTGAAAAGAACAAGTTTTGAGGAATTTGACCAGATGAACCTTGAGGAATTTCACTAAGCGTTCTTGTCTTAGGTTCCAGAGTTGTACAGATCGAAGATCCACACAATTAGGGAATCTTGAAGAAAATGGTTGCTTAGAGAAACAGTTCAGGATCATATGAAGTGTGTGGTGTTCATATGTGTGAAGATTTTAGGAATAAACACCTTTGAAGATTTTCAGGAAAGCTTGAGAATCAAAGCGAGTAATAAAAGCAACTTTTAATTACCCGAAATGAAGAACACGACGAACTGAGAAGAACAGATGGGAAGTTCGTCAGCTTAGATCTTCCTTGCCCTAACTCGGCGGAGGAAGACAGCTACGGCGGCGGCGGAGTGAAGATTTCCGCGGTCGGCGTGAGTACGGCGGCGACGAGGTCGAGGCAGCGAAGCTCTTCCTCACCGGCGACGATGGAGTAGCGGTGGTGCTAGGGTTTGAGGAGCTCGAGCGGGAGAGAGAGATCGAGCTGAGTAAATGAAGTGAGGAAGGGGAAAGGGGTATTTATAGACACAGTGAAAAACTGTTCGCCCGAAGATTTAGGACGAACGTGCCCCTGCCCTTTCTCCTTCACGCAACATGTGTCACCCACGTATTGTGTAGTGGAGATCGTATACGATCATGGGTGAATAGAATAATGCATCGTGGGATGCGGAACATTTTGTGCGGCAAAACCGAAAATTTGGATAAGATTTGTTTTAAAGTTTCGTTCGCAATTTCTTCAGCTGCCAAGGACACAGTGAAGACTTTGAACGAGTTTCAAATAGAACGCACATGAAGAATTTGTGAATAGATTGGGTTGAGTATAGCATAGAGGGGAAGGGTCCGATCACATTCACTTAGCAGAAAAAGCAACTTGAAGAAATAGCTATAAGTGAATGCTGTAGAGGACATAAACTCATATATATATATATAGCCAACGAAGAAAAATGAAGGAAACAGTGAAGATTTTGCAAAGTTGAAGAATTTGAAAAACTAAAGAATTTCAAAACTGAGGAAAAACTCAAATTGAAGATTTTCAACTTTTTGTGGTGGCGTGACCCACCGTATAAGAATGATGATTTCAGACACCGCATACAATTGTCGTAGGGTTCTGAGAATCAAATTCTTCATTAATTTCTTCACACTTAGAGTGTTATTCTTCATTGATTGAAGAAAAACGTTTCTTCATGTGTTGCACATCTAAGTCATCAATTCTGCATAAGTGTTAGGATGTGTGTCCTTTTCAAAGAACATTCGAAGATTCTAGGATATTTAGCTCACACCGCAACTTGCTAAATCTCTTCTCATCCAAGGGCTTAGTGAAGATATCAGCTAGCTGTTCTTCAGTCTTCACGTGCTCGATAGAGATGTCGCCCTTCAACACATGATCACGAAGAAAATGATGACGAATTTGAATGTGCTTTGTCTTCGAGTGCTGAACTGGGTTGTGAGAAATCTTGATGGCACTCTCATTGTCGCAGAGGAGAGGCACATTCTTCACGTTGACACCATAGTCCTTGAGCGTTTGCTTCATCCAAAGCAGTTGAGCACAGCACGATCCAGCAGCAATGTATTCAGCTTCCGCAGTAGACAGTGATACGCAGTTCTGTTTCTTCGAGGACCAACAGACCAAAGATCGTCCGAGGAAATGACAAGTGCCGGAAGTTGACTTGCGGTCCACACGATCACCAGCATAGTCAGAGTCAGAATATCCAATGAGATCAAAGACAGAGCCCTGGGGGTACCATAATCCTAGTGTTGGTGTGTGAGCTAGATATCGAAGAATATGCTTCACAGCCTTATGGTGTGATTCCTTCGGTGCAGCTTGAAATCGGGCACACATGCAAACACTAAGCATTATATCTGGCCTAGATGCACATAAGTACAATAAAGAACCAATCATGGAGCGGTATACCTTGTGGTCGAAGTCAATACCATTTTCATCAGTGCATAGTTGGCCTTTTGTGGGCATAGGAATTTTGACGCCTTTGCAATCTTGCATGCCGAATTTCCTCAGTACATCTTTGAGGTATTTCTCCTGAGATATGAATATGCCATTGCGCTGTTGACGAATTTGAAGACCTAAAAGAATTTCAACTCTCCCATCATAGACATTTGATATTCTTCACTCATCATATAGGCAAATTCATCACTATAACGTTGGTCAGTACAGCCAAAGATAATATCATCAACATATATTTGGCACACAAACAGTTCACCATCATAAGATTTAGTAAAGAGAGTAGGGTCGAGTGAACCGGGTGTGAAGCCATTCTTCACGAAGAATTCCTTCAATGTATCATACCACGCCCGAGGGGCTTGCTTGAGGCCATAGAGGGCCTTATTAAGTTTGAAGACTTTGTCAGGATTCTTTGGATCTTCAAAACCTGGGGGTTGAGCAACATATACTTCTTCCTCAAGCTTACCATTGAGGAATGCACTTTTCACATCCATTTGATATAAGATGATATCATGATGATTAGCATAAGCAAGTAATATGCGAATAGCCTCAAGTCTAGCAACAGGTGCAAAAGTTTCATCGAAATCAATTCCTTCAACCTGTGTGTAGCCTTGAGCTACTAGTCGTGCCTTATTCCTTACCACAAGGCCATTTTCATCTTGCTTGTTGCGGTAGATCCACTTTGTGCCAATGATATTATGCTTGCGAGGATCTGGACGTTTGACCAGTTCCCAGACATTGTTGAGCTCGAACTGATGTAATTCTTCTTGCATAGCCTGAATCCACTCCGGCTCCAAAAATGCTTCATCTACCTTAGTGGGCTCTGTGATAGAGACAAAAGCATAGTGCCCACAAAAGTTAGATAAATGTGAAGCTTTTGAGCGTGTGAGAGGACCTGGCGCTTCAATGTCATCGATGATCTTGTCAACTTGTACTTCTTTTGCAACGCGAGGATGAGCTGGTTGACGTCGAGGTATTTGATCATTTTCCTCAGCACCATTGACTTCATCATTATCTTCAGGTGCGTCAGCTCGACGTTCTTCGCGTACTGGAATGAATTCTTCAGCAAGTTCTTCAGTAGGAATGACATCCTCAGTTGCCTTGAACTTGATAGAATCCTCAGGTGCTGGTTCATCTAACACAGAAGGTAGGTGCTCTCTTTGCGAGCCATTAGTTTCATCGAACCGCACATCTACAGTTTCAACAATCTTGTGAAGAGCGATGTTGAAGACTCTGTAGGTGTGCGAGTCCTTTCCGTAACCAAGCATAAAACCTTCATGTGCTTTCGGTGCAAATTTAGAATTGTGGTGAGGATCTCTAATCCAACATCTAGCACCGAAGACTTTGAAATAACTCACATTGGGTTTCTTGTCAGTGAGGAGTTCATAGGCCGTCTTCTTGAAGAATTTGTGAAGATATACTCTGTTGATGATGTGGCACGTAGTATCAATTGTATCAATCCAAAAACGATCAGGTGTTTTGTATTCATCAAGCATAGTGCGAGCCATCTCAACAAGAGTTCTGTTCTTGCGCTCCACGACGCCATTTTGCTGAGGAGTATAAGGAGCAGATAATTCATGAGTAATACCAAGTTCATCAAGATAGTCATCAAGACCGGAATTCTTGAACTCAGTTCCATTGTCACTTCTGATGTGCTTGATCTTCACACCAAAGTTGGTTGAAGCCCTCGAGGAAAATCGTTTGAAGACTTCCTGCACTTCATGTTTGTAAGTAACAATGTGTACCCATGTATATCGAGAGTAATCATCAACAATAACAAAACCATATAGAGATGCAGCATTAGTGACTGCTGAGTAATGATTAGGTCCGAAGAGGTCCATGTGAAGCAATTCGAATGGACGAGTAGTGGTCATGATAGTCTTCGCTGGATGCTTGGCCTTGGTCATTTTTCCAGCTTCACAGGCTCCGCATAAGTGATCCTTGAGGAATTTGACATTCTCAATGCCAATGACATGCTTCTTCTTCGCAAGCGTGTGCAAATTCCTCATGCCTGCGTGACCAAGTCGTCGATGCCATAGCCAGCCTTCTGAAGCTTTTGCAAGTAGGCACACGGCTGGTTGTGGTCCTGTAGAGAAATCAACAATATACAAATCTCCTCTCCTAAAGCCTTCGAAGACTTTGGAATTGTCAGCTTCCATAATCACAACACAGCGATACTTGCCAAAGACAACAACCATATCAAGATCACAAAGCATTGAGACTGACATGAGGTTGTATCCTAAGGACTCAACAAGCATGACTTTGTCCATGTGTTTATCCTTAGAGATCGCAACCTTACCAAGACCCAGTACCTGACTTTTGCCTTTGTCAGCAAAGATGATATGCTTCAGATGTGACGGTGATAAGGGAGCATCCATCAAAAGATTCTTGTCACCAGTCATGTGATTTGTACATCCACTATCGAGGACCCATTCAGTGGTTTTGGGTTGATCATCCTGCAGATGAATTAGTGTAACTTACAATCTCATATGCTTCATCAGTGAAGAATATGATATTAAGTTCATTAGATGAATTTCATCAAGCGGTAAACATATATAGCAGTAGGAGGACGTGTGAAATGAAAGTTCATTTCATCATGGTTAGCCTGTGTCCTGTCAGGCAATTTTGTCAGGTCCCTAGCAAATTCTTCAGACGTTAAGGCACGTCTGGAGACCTGACCCTGCAGAAGAGATTAGTTCTTTTTCTTCACCACCCACATCTGAAGGGGTGGCAAAGAGTTCATCACTCTGCGAGCACCATACGAGAATGGTGGCATAGAAGCCAAACCATTTCGTTTCACATAAGAGGGGTTAGGGTAAGCATATGAATAAGCAGAGAAATTCTTCTAGGGCTTATGAACATAATGATTTGAAGAATAAAATGCATATTCATAGCCTTAGCTCTGCCCTGCGAAACAGAGTTGTTAGCACGATGATAGTCATATGAGGACTTTGATACATTTGAGGAATTTGATCCATGTGAGGAATTTGGTCCATGCGAAGAATTAGGTCCATATGAAGAATTTGTTTTGGGGTTCCTATTCTTCACAGGTGGTGTCATGAGGACATTCACCTGAAGACTTTCAACATAGCTTTTGGGAAGCCAGATTTTCTTCATAGGGGAACCGTTCCTGCAGTTAGTCCCAACATATCTAGCAAATACTTCACCATTATAATTTTTGAACAGTTTATAGTTGGAGTCAAATGACTCATCAGAAGAATGAAGAGATTCACATGTAAAGCCAGATAACATGGATGGATCAACTGGAGGTCCCTTTGCAGCAACCCATGAGGTTTTGGGGTACTGCTCAGGCTTCCAATATGTTCCATCAGCATTAAGTTTCCTCTCAAAGGCAATACCCTCTTTCCTAGGGTTTCTGTTGAGGATCTGCTTTTTGAGCACATCACAAAGAATCTGATGCCCTTTGAGGCTTTTGTACATGCCTGTCGTGTACAGTTCCTTCAGCCCTGCATCGTCAGTGATACTAGCAGTGTCCTCAGATGAGGAATTAGTGATAGCAGAGGCAGGTGAAGAATTTGTAACAGTTGAAGCATTTGAACATTCAGGTGAAGAATTAGCAGATTCACGTTCAATGCACTTTAAGCATGGAGGAACAAATTCTTCCTGAGAAGTGCTGATTTGTTGAGCAAGTAATGAATCGCGCTCCTTCTGAAGATCTTCATAACTCACTCTTAGCTTCTCAAGATCTTGCTTTCTTTGAAGAAATTCATAAGAAAGTTTCTCATGATCAGATAAGAGAGTGTTATGATGACTTTGAAGGTTATCAAGCCTAGACTGAACTCTCTGAAGATTTTCAGTCAGGGCTTTAGTGCGATCCATTTCTTCACCCAGCATGTCATCACTTTTGTCTAGCATGTTTTGAACCTTTTCAAAAGCCCTTTGTTGTTTTACAGCAATCTTAGCAAGTTTAGAGTAGCTGGGCTTGAGATTCTCATCAGATTCATTTTCACTAGATTCAGAGGAGGTGTATTTGAGTACCTTTGCACCTTTTGCCATGAAGCAATAGGTGGGAGCGTAGTCATCATCATCTTCATCAGGCTTGTCGGTGGGGTCAGTTTCTTCAGTGTTGAAGATGGACTTGCTAACGAAAGCAGTAGCGAAGGCCAGACTCGCCACACCAGATTCAGATTCTTCAGACGCCTCATCTTCCTCATTTTCCTCAGATTCAGCTTCAGAGTCCATTTCCTTGCCAATGAATGCCCGAGCCTTCTTGGAGCTGCTCTTCTTGTGAGATGAAGACTTCGAGGATTTTGATGACGAAGATTTTGACGATTTCTTCTTTTTCTTCGCATCATCAGAACTGTAATCCTTGTATTTCTTCTTCTTCAATTCCTTTTCCCACTGAGGACAATCTTGAATATAATGACCAGGTTTCTTGCATTTGTGACACAGCCTTCTCTTATAGTCACTTGATGAGGAATCACTGCTTCTTGAGGATTTTCCAAAGCGACCTCGTCTTGAGAACTTCTGGAATTTCTTCACGAGCAGTGCTAGCTCCTGGCTCAATTCTTCAGGATCACCAAGGCTACTACCAGAGTCCTCACATTCAGACTCAGACACAACCTTGGCCTTCAGGGCACGTGGTTTGCCATAACTCGAACCATAGAGATCTCTCTTTTCAGCAAGCTGGAACTCGTGAGTATTTAGCCTTTCGAGGATATCGGCAGGATCAAGAGACTTGTAGTCAGCCCGTTCTTGTATCATCAGACCCAGAGTATCAAATGAGGAATCAAGCGATCTCAACAGTTTCTTCACCACCTCATGGTCAGTGATGTCAGTGGCACCGAGGGCTTGAAGCTCATTTGAGATGTCAGTGAGGCGATCGAAGGTTTGTTGGACATTTTCATTGTCGAGTCTTTTGAAGCGGTTGAAGAGATTCCGAAGAACATCAACTCGAGAGTCACGCTGAGTTGAGACTCCTTCATTCACTTTGGACAGCCTATCCCAGATAAGCTTAGCAGTTTCCAAAGCACTCACTCTTCCATACTGTCCTTTACTCAGATGGCCACATATGATATTCTTCGCTTGAGAATCGAGTTGCTTGAATCTCTTCACATCGGTAGCGTTCAGTGAGGGTGAAACAGAGGGAACACCATTTTCCACAACATACCAGAGATCGTTGTCAATTGCCTCGAGATGCATTCGCATCTTGTTTTTCCAGTAGGGGTAGTCCGTTCCATCGAAGGTAGGACACCCAGCCGAGACCTTGATCATACCTGCGGTCGACATAACTAAAACTCCAGGCGGTTAAACCAAAATCACACAGAACAAGGGAGTACCTTGCTCTGATACCAATTGAAAGTGCGTTATGTCGACTAGAGGGGGGTGAATAGGCGATTTTTATGAATTCTTCACTGAGGAATTTGCCGGTGAGGAAATTCCTTAGCGAAGAACTATTAGCAGCGGAATAAGTACTCAGAAGTAAGCATAACAGAATACAAGCATGGTCATCATGATGAAATGAAGACTAGCACAGAGTACAGAAAGCGTAATCACAGGATAACACAAGATGAAGACAAACAGACTGAAGAAATTGAACTGAGGAAATTGAGAAAGTCTTCAGTCAAAGTCTTCAAACACAGATATGAACAAACACTCAACACAGTAATGAGGAAATGAAAGGGTTGAGGAAATAGAACCAGTTAGGTTGGTGAAGACAATGATTTGGTAGACCAGTTCCAACTGCTGTCTCAGTTGTACGTCTGGTTGGAGCGGCTGAGTATTTAAACTCGAGGACACGCAGTCCCGGACACCCAGTCACTGAGCACGCAGCTCAGGACACCCAGTCCTCACCGTATTCTCCTTGAACTAAGATCACGCAGATCTCGTCCAATCACTCGTGGTAAGTCTTCAGGCGACTTCCAAACCTTCACAGACTTGGTCACTCGGCGATCCACAATTCCTCTTGGATGCTCTAGACCTTGACGCCTAACCGTCTGGAAGAAGCACAGTCTTCAAAGGTAACAAGCGTCGGATCCACGCGGGATCAATTTCTTCAGTGATGCTCAATCACTTTGGGGTTTGTAGGTGTTTGGGTTTGGGATTTTCCTCACTTGATGATTTTCGCTCAAAGTCCTCGGAGGATGGGTTGCTCTCAAATGACAAGTGTCAAGTTCTCTCGGAGCAGCCAACCAGCTAGTGGTTGTAGGGGGCGGCTATTTATAGCCTAGGGAGCAGCCCGACATGATAAGACATAAATGCCCTTCAATGATATGACCGTTAGGTGGATAAGATATTTTGGGACAGCTGGCGCGCAGCACAGCAACGGTCGGAAATTTGACTCTCAAATTCCTCAGGGCTATCATGTTCCTCACTGTGTAGGTAATTCGCACTGGCGAATTCCTAACTCCTCAGTCAGAACAAATTCATCAGCGACCAGAAGAACTTCGTCTCTGTCACTGAAGAAAGTGACTGAACTGTATGAGATTTCCAAAGGCTTCACTCGAAGGGATTGGTAGGTGTAGGATTTTGAGTTGAGCATCACATGGAAATTTTTCCTTAGTATTTCCTCGACCCCCTTTAATAGTACGGTGTTTCCTATGACTCAAGAAAGAGAAAATGAAACTACGAAAACAAAAGTCTTCACGCTTCATGTTCCACAAATGAATACCAAGTCTTCAAGGTCACACCAATTTCTTCACTTTCAAAGTCTTCAGAAAGTCTTCAGAATATCAAAGTCTTCAGTTGAAGAACTTCATCTTTAGGGGTCGACTTTCTCTGTAAATATCAAACTCCTCATAGACTTATAGACCTGTGTACACTCACAAACGCATTAGTCCCTTAACCTATAAGTCTTCAATACACCAAAATCACTAAGGGGCACTAGATGCACTTACAAGTAGCGAAGGAATCGATCGCTCGGGTTCAGTAACGCGTAGCCTGCAGTGCAATCGCTCGGGTTCAGTTAGAGCCCAACGCCTCGCTCGGGTTCAGTTAGAGCCAACGCCTCGCACACACGCGTGTACGTGTACGAGAGAAACGTGCATCGCTCGGCCCCCGACCACCCAACGTAACCGGGAACTCCCCAAATTTTTCCTCGCCCTCGCTTCTACCATGGTTTTTTCCGTCATGGACGGCCCAAAGAATGTCATGCAGCTGCGTTTCCGGCCCGCCTAGGACGAAAAGCCCATTTTCTGTCATGATTTTTTGTCATAGAAGTAGGAGCCCACAACATCTATGATGATACCGGGTTTTGTCACAATTATCGTCATAGAAGTGTCATTCGTATGACAGGAAAATAAATTCGTTCGGCCCAAAATGTCACGGATGTGTCTTTTTTTGTAGTGTCACTTACCTCTTTAGCCCACATCATCACTTACCTCCAGAAAAAAAATCTCCATTGCTCTCTCTCCCGTGTTCTTGAGCTCAAATCCGCGGATTTCAATCTCTTTGCTCGAAGCTCCATTTCCAAAACTGTTTTTTGGGATTGTTGCTTGGTATGTGACTCCACCATTTGTCCAATTAGTTTTTGTTTTTGTGGTTTATACTTTGAATAATTAGCTACTCCTGGTGCTGTTGTAGATGAGCTTGCATGTTGAATTCTTAGTGTTCTAAGTAATTTGAATGCTTGCTATGGCCTCTATGTATCCCTAGGAGTGGTTGCTATCAATTTTGTGAAGTTTTGTTGGGAAAAATTTGTGAACTAAAAATTCAGATTTTTCATCATAGGAAAAATTGTACGCAGACATGAATATCTTCAGGAAGTTTGGCTCGAAGAAGAACTCCAAGGGTGTTATTGGGGAGTCTTCTGAAAGTGATCTCCACCTTCGGAGGTTGGCGGAAGTACGACCGTGCGAATGGCCGCACACCCTGTTCCTACAAGAGGCTGGAATCTTTGAGGAGTTCATGCAATATATTGCTAATGCTGGCCTCACCGACTTCATCACAAATGAGTGTGACCAGCACCAAATCCTCACAAACATATTTGTTCAAAGTTTTACGTTTCTGCCTAGGAATAGTCCTCCTGAAGTGAGCTTTGATTTATATGTTGAAAACCATCAGATACCACTTACTGATTTTTGTAACATATGCATGATCCCTTCTGATGGGAGCTTGGCTGAGCCTAGGCCGGCTGAGTTTGAGGCCTTTTATCGCACTTTGACAGTGGGGATGAGAGAGGAGTGCCAACCATCATTGCCGCTGGCTTACACTTTCCTACTGTTTGTTACTTTCCACTTTTCATTGCAAAATGCTTGCTTGCTAGGGAGAAGGTGGGTGCACTCAATTCACCATACTGTTGTTTTACGTCATGCATTAGAGGTCGACAATGCTTATAGCTTGGGAGCAATTGTGGCTCGTCGCCTCCATCTTAATAAATCTCAGGGCAAAATACATGGTGGGATTTATGCTACTTGTTTGGCGGCTCACTTCGAGGTTGAGATACGCCCTCATGACTACCCTCTGACCACAGTTTACCTCGACCGTGCAGCAATGGATCACCACCATTTTACTGATGACAGATCTCCTAACATCCCTATTTCGTATAACCTAGTTTTTAGTGTAAGAACTCATGATATTATTCCGTTGCCTACTCCTGCTTTGTTTGATTCTGCTGCTAAGGGCGGATATAGGATTATGCCTGCAGACATCATTGCCTACCGGAATGCTCAGTCTGCTGCGGAGGCAGCACAGGAGGAGCCTCAGCAGTGGGATGAGTGCATGCCCGCTCCTCAGCACCCCTACTACCCTCCAGGCTACTGATCGATTACCAAGTTAGGCCAAAAGCCTAAGCTTGGGGCAGTACGTGTTTCCACAGACATTATATCCATGTTCATGCTTATCATTTTATTTGTCGGTGTTCACACTTTTTCATTGTATCATCCATGCTTAGATTTATTTTCTTGCTTTCTTCTTGTGTGTTTGAGAAACTTTAGAAAAACCAAGAAAATTATTTGTAGAAATTTACTTTCTATGCATGCTTAGTAGTAGTATTAAAAAGAAAACCCAAAAAGATTTCCTTGTTCTTCTTTTGCTTGTTGGGAGCTTTCCCGTGTAAATAGTTTTTATCGTTTTTGCTTTTCCCTTTTATTTGCCCGTTCTAGGAAACCAAAAACTCCAAAAATATTTCAGTGTGTTTCTCTGAACTTCTTTTCTTTTTATTCGAGTTGTACCAAGGAGAAGACCACGATGAAAATGTTGAGTGGCTCTCATATGAATAATTGTTGAACTAATAAGAGCACATTTTACCTTGTCTTCTCCTGTTGAATAAACTGTCTTGCAGATTCCAGCTTAGACCATGGCACTCTTGCACTATTATTATTTTCGTATCGTTTGATCGTGCAAGTGAAAGGCAATAATGACGACATCCGATTAACTGGCCATGGCAGGGAGAAACTGGTATGAACTCGACTTGTTCTATTTTTTGTAAATATGTTTAACCTAGTATCCATGATTCAGTCCATTATGATTAAACATGTTTGCAATGACAATTAAAGATTATAGTTTCTCATGCCATGCATAAGTAGATGGGAGTTGATAATGATTTATCGTGGACATCAACATAGCGTTAAAATGATTGTGATGTAGTATGATGATATGGTATCCTCCTCTGAATGTTCGAGTGGCTTGACTTGGGACATTTTCATGCATGTAGTTGAATCAAAACCAACATAGCCTCTATGATATTTATGTTCATGGTGTTCATATCTTACTCATGCTAGTGTCCAATATTACTTATGCATAATGCATGGTTATGATCATTGTTGCTCTCTAGCTGGCCCCTTCTCAATCTTAATTGCTAGCCTTCGCCTGTACTAAGTGAGAACTCTGCTTGTACATCAAAAACCTTGAACCCAAAGTTACTCCAAATGAGTCCGCCATACCTACCTATATGAGGTATTACCCTGCCGTCCTAAGTAAATTTGCATGTGCCACCTCTAAAAACTTCTAAAAAATTATCCTTTTGTGTGCCTGGATCGTTCATGGAACGACAGGAGGTGGTCGATATCTTCCATGCTAAGCGGGTTATTCTCATGTCGAGTGTTTATTCACTCGTCATCGCACGAGGAAATGGGCGGTAATAGGGATTCCCAGTCCCGAACTAACAAATGCAAATAATTGAACAAAACTCCCCCGGGACTGATGTTTGTATGGATGGCACCCGTTGTTTCGGACAAGCCGTGGAGTGTGATTGATGGTGGAGGGGGAGTAAACCTTTACTTTTTATTGCTTGGGAACCACCACTGGCTTTCTTAGCATGGAAGATATTGATAACTGATGGTCGTGAAGTGAATAAGAAGGGTGCATGTCTCAAAATATCATTTATCTGTCTTAAAAATTGAGCTCTGGCACCTCTGCAAATGACTGCTTCCCTCTATGAAGGGACTATCTATTTACTTTTATGTTATGTCACCACCTTCTAAAACAAGCGCGAGAAACTGACTAGAGCACAGCTATCATGATTTATGCATTATGTGTAGCTAATGTTGGGTGCATCAAGACTAGATCTTTTCTATCAAGAATTACAATGTTTAGTTGCTTCTTGAACTTTGGAGGTGCTTTGCATTTATGTTTTGCGGTCTTAGAAAGGGCTAGCGAGATACAATTACTTTCATAATATATCATGGTTGTTTTGACAACATGTTGATGTTTGAGATATTTTATTATTGCTCGCTAGCTGATTATGTCATTGATATGAGTCATTATAATCTTTAAATGTTATTGTTGACATGGTTAGTTATAACGTTGGCTGAAAACCTGGGTGTTGTTTAAGCTTATTTATGCAAACAAGAGCGAAAGAGTTCGTAAAAGTTTTTTTTCTCACTTTCAGTTTATCAACTGAATTGCTTGAGGACAAGCAAAGGTTTAAGCTTAAGGGAGTTGATACATCTCCAACGTATCTACTTTTCCTAATGCTTTTCCTCTTGTTTTGGACTCTAATTTGCATGATTTGAATGAAACTAACCCCGGACTGACGCTGTTTTCAGCAGAACTACCATGGTGTTGTTTTTGTGCAAAAAGAAAAGTTCTCGGAATGGAATGAACTTTGCGAGGATTTTTTTATCAATAATAAGAATCTGTGGAGCTAAGACCTGGAGGAGAGGGGCACCTGGGTGGGCACAACCCACCAGGGCGCGCGCCCCTCTCCTGGCGCGCCCAGGTGGGTTGTACCCACCTGGTGGCCAAATAGACGACCCCCCTGATACTATAAAATCACATATTTTCAGAAAAAAATCAAGGAGAAATAATTATCGCGATCCGTGAGATGGAGCCGCCTCCAAGCCCTTTCTTCCTCGGGAGGGCAGATGTGGAGTCCGTTTCGGGCTCCAGAGAGGGGGGTCTTCATTCTTCGTCATCACCAACCCATCTCCATCACCAATTCCATGATGCTCCCCACCGGGAGTGAGTAATTCCTTTGTAGGCTCGCTGGTCGGTGAGGAGTTGGATGAGATTCATCATGTAATCGAGTTAGTTTTGTTAGGGCATGATCCCTAGTATCCACTATGTTCTTAGATTGATGTTGCTATGACTTTGCTATGCTTAATGCTTGTCACTTTGGGCCCGGGTGCCATAAACTCAGATCTGAACCGTTTATGAATTCATCATTGTATCCATGTTTTATATCCGATCTTGCAAGTTATAGTCACCTACTACGGTTATGATCTGACAACCCCAGGGTGACAACAGTCGGGCCCACTCTCGGTGATGACCGTAGTTTGAGGACTTCATGTATTCACTATGTGTTAATTCTTTGTTCCGGTTCTCTACTAAAAGGAGGCCTTAATATCCCTTAGTTTCCAATATGGACCCCGCTGCCACGGGAGGGTAGGACAAAAGATGGCATGCAAGTTCTTTCAATGAAGCATGTATGACTATTTACGGAATACATGCCTACACTATATCGATGAATTGGAGCTAGTGTCGTATTGCCCTAGGTTATAACTGTCACATGATGAATATCATCCAACAAGTCACCGATCCAATGCCTACGAATTTATCATATATTGTTCTTGCTAAGTTACTACTATTGCTACTGCTATGGTTGCTGCTACAATATCACTACTACCACTGTTACCGTTAATGCTATCATACTATCAAAACTATCAAACTACTTTGCTAATGATCACTTTGCTGCAGATAATTAATCTCCAGGTGTGGTTGAATTGACAACTCAGCTGCCAATACCTTCAAATATTCTTTAGCTCCCCTTGTGTCGAATCTATAAATTTGGGTTAAATACTTACCCTTGAAAACTGTTGTGATCCCCTATACTTGTGGGTTATCACCTCCTAACTAATATCTTCTGGTTCTGGTGGCGGCAGGGGAAAGGAAAACCCTAGTTCCATGAAGGGATCGCTCTCTCCTTCCAACAGAAGGAGGGTCTCATCATTTCTATGGGTAAATCCCTTTGAAAGCGTATTCTTTAAAGATGTGTCTCCCCTTTTCCAATTTTGCCCTCTTTTATCCTTCCCATTGTCTATTCCCCCGATCAGGGTTACAAGCATCTCTAACACCTAATCCTTCTAATTTCCATCTCTTCAATATAAACTGCATCATTAGACCAAAAATCTGGAATTTGGGCATACTATTTTTTGCTCATCTTTTCTGTAATCTCTTTTCCCAATAGGATTTCGGTTTGAGTAATTTTATTGCCACCCCCTCCATTGAGTACAGAACCAAAGCATGGTCTGATCCCAACATTTTTCTCACCACCACCAGCAATCCATCGCAATTTTCTCATTTTTATTCCACCCGAGTTTCTAGCAACATCAGAATCATTGAGATATTTGGTCAGATGAGTATTCATACCTTGCAGATCCGGCGAGGACCCAGCCTCCTTGTCGGATTCCTCTTCGGCCAGCAGCCAGAAGTGGCTACCCGTCGAAGAGATCCCTACGCCTCCTACATGGAGGAGACCAGGCGGGCCAGGCAGAGGGAGCGATGTGGGAATCTGGGTGAGAGTCTGGGTAGCTCCGTCACCATGCACTTCTTCTTGGGCTTGTTCTCTCGCATCATATCCATCTGAGTCTCCGCCGCCGCCGCCTCCCCTCTAGCCGCATAAACTGAGCCGATCTCCATTGTGCGAGTCGCCGCGCCGAGCGTGAGGGTGGGGAGCGCCATCACCACCCCAACCACCATCTCCTCTGGCTCGGCATGGGCAACGCGCCTGGACCAGAACTCCCACCACTTTCGTGCCTGCTTGGGGTCGTTGGAGCTCGCCTCCTCCATCACCCAGAGCATCATCCATAGAGTCCCCACCGCCCCGCCGTCTGGAGAAAGGCGGGTGTCTTCTTCCTCTGTTAGCATACGAAATCCTTGTGGCGCCACCGCCCTCAGATCCCCTCACTCCGGGAACCATGAGAGGATCTCTCTCATCTTCTCTCTTTGCGATCGCCACCATCTCCTCCTCGAACAATTTCTTCCAGAACACCATCAAGCCCAGAGCAGAGTGAGCGAGCTTGGGAAGGGAAGAGGATTTTTGCTTTCCTGTGTCCGTGGTAATGGAGGATAGGATTCCCCCCTCACCCACCGCATTTATGTCCCTGCTGCCATGGCGGTCAGCCTTCTCCCCTTCCTTGATCCCCGCACCGCCCCTCTCGGTGCACTGTTTCCTGCCCACGAGCACCACATGGCAGGGGAACCAAATTTGCATACCTTCCTCAATTTCCTCCCTTGGCTACACCGTCCTCGCATCGACGCATCCTCCCGGTCATGGAGGAGCAGTAGCTGACGGGCGCAGCCTCACTGAACTATAATCCCTCGACGGAAGACTAGTAGGGCCGGTGTATGTAGATCAGAGACCAGATGCGCCGCCCATCTCTGGTCACCTGGAGAGGTGGCTGAGGGAGTCCCGGATTAGGGGGTGTCCGGATAGCTGGACTACCATCATTGGCCGAACTATCATCGGCCGGACTATCATCATCGACCGGACTCCAATACTATGAAGATACAAGATTGAAGACTTCGTCCCGTGTCCGGATGGGACTTTCCTTGGCGTGGAAGGCAAGCTTGGCGATACGGATACGTAGATCTCCTACCATTGTAACCGACTCTATGTAACCCTAGCCCTCTCCGGTGTCTATATAAACCGGATGGCTCTAGTCCGTAGAACAACAACCATTACAATCATACCATAGGCTAGCTTCTAGGGTTTAGCCTCCTTGATCTCGTGGTAGATCCACTCTTGTAAACATCCACAATATCAATATCAATCAAGCAGGACGTAGGGTTTTACCTCCATCAAGAGGGCCCGAACCTGGGTAAAACATCGTGTCCCTTGTCTCTTGTTACCATCCACCTAGACGCACAGTTCGGGACCCCCTACCCGAGATCCGCCGGTTTTCACACCGACATTGGTGCTTTCATTGAGAGTTCCTCTGTGCCGTCACCGATAGGAAGGATGCCTCCTCCCGTCTTCAAGGACGGTATTTTCGCCAAAGGAGCCTTGGCCGCCGGCCAAACTATCCGGCTAGGTGGTTTTCTTATGACCGCCTGTCCGGCCACCGCTTCGACAATGACCTCTCAAGTCGTCAAAAGCAATCTTCGTGTCAGCTCGGAATTCGCCGAGTGGCTGGATCCAATAGAGCTCTCGTCCGTAAACGAGCTCTTGGATCGCATCGCCGCCCTGGGAGTCGCTACCGACTACAATCAGATTGGGCTTAAAACCGATCTGAGAGAGATTAACTCTCCCCAGGTCACCCACCATGTTGTAGTGGTAGAGGAACAATGCGGCGACTCTTCTCCTGTATTGAAAACTAGTCATGTCCGGGCTCCCGAACCCCCCATGCCGGATTCCCGCGGAGGGACGGACGTCGATCAAGCACTGAACTTAAAGTCAGACATCGGACCGGACTCGTTGGACAGCGTCCAGTAATCCAAGCTTCCAAATTTGGAAACTTCTCGGCCTTCGAGCCTTGAGATGGGTAGGGTTTCAGACTTAATTCCACCCACCCGCCCAGACATATGCGATCTATCTCTAATCCGGCAAGAGCCCGCTGAGACAGTACATCACTACTGGGCCAGATTCCTCCTGTTTATGGACAGGATAAAGGACTGCCGAGAGGAAAACGCAATCTCAATTTTTTGCAATAATTGCACGGACGAGGGAATCTTGAACGCCGTCAGCCGTCGTGAAATTACACGCTTCGCCGACCTGGCGTCCATAGTACGAAAGTACTGTGCGATGGAGAGTTTCCAGACAACCGAAAATAAGTTTTGGGACAATCCGGCCCCGAATACAACCCTAGTCCGCAACAAAAGGGTGCATTACACTCAGGCACCAGATACAAAAACCAAAAAGCAAAAACCCCATAAAGGGCACGGAACCATACTGGAGGGATGGCTTGGCGGACCCTGTAAAATTCACAGTACAGAGGGCGCCATCCCAACACATAGCCTTCGAGCATGTTGGATATTACGGCAGGTGGCCAAAAGTGGCGAGGAGCTTCTAGCCCCGGAAAACCACTCCAACAATACCGGTACGGTATCAACAGTCTTTGAGACTTTCGCATCAAATAATATGCGGAAACGAACAATCCGCAACCTCGCCGAAGTCTACCAAGTAGCAACAACAAATCCATGGAGCGACACAGCCATCACCTTCAACGCCAGCTACGAACCTAAATTCTGAACAGCCCGAGCACCAGCCGCACTGGTACTTAGTCCAATAGTGGACGGCTTTCGACTTACAAAGGTCCTCATGGACGGCGGCAGCGGATTAAACCTCATCTACGAGGAAACTCTTCAAAAAATGGAAATAGACTGGAGCCGCATTAAGCGAAGCAGCACAACCTTCAGAGGAATAATCCCTAGCCGGGAAGCGCGCTGCACCGGAAAAATCACACTCGATGTGGTGTTCGGCTCGCCGGACAATTACAGATCCGAAGAAGTCACGTTCCAAGTGGCCCCGTTCAACATCGGATATCACGCTATATTAGGACGAGAGGCATTCACAATTTTTCAAGCCGTACCCCATTACGGGTACATGAAGCTCAAAATGCCTGGGCCCGGCGGGATAATCACTCTCATTAGTGATCCGGACATAGCACTCCGCGCCGAAAACAAAACAGCTGCATTAGCCCTGGAGGCACTATCCGAAGCCCTAGCGGCAGAGGAACTCGCCGCGCTGCATGCTACGGTGCACAGAGACGACATGATACTCGATAAGAGATCCAAGTCCACCTCCTTTAAACCAGCGGATGAGATTATAAAATTCCAAGTCCACCCAACGGACCCGACAAAGACGGCCTCCATCAGGGCACAGTTGAACCCTGATGTAGACGCCGCGCTGCGAGAATTCCTTCGGGAAAATTGGGACATTTTCGCTTGGCATCCTTCAGATATGCCAGGAATCCCTCGCAGGTTGGCAGAGCATAGCCTAAACATCCTAAAAGGATTCAAGCCAGTCAAACAGGCTCTTCGACGATTTTCCGAGCCCAAAAGACAGGCAATGGGAGAAGAACTAGCCAAACTATTGGAAGTCGGATTCATCAGAGACATCAAACATCCGGATTGGCTAGCATACCTGGTAATGGTACCAAAGAAGGACAGATCCTGGCGCCTATGTGTCGATTTCAAAGACCTAAATAAAGCCTGCCCAAAGGATCCCTTCCCCCTCCCCCGCATCGACCAAATCATCGATGCCACTGCAGGGCACAATTCATTGTGCTTCCTGGACGCATACTCCGGCTATCATCAAATCAAGATGGCAGAAGCGGATCAAGCCGCAACGGCGTTCATTACTCCATATGGACCATTCTACTTCAACACGATGCCCTTCGGACTTAAAAACGCCGGCGCAACATATCAGCGCATGATTCAGACATGTCTGGCTACCCAGATCGGCAAAACAGTAGAGGCATACGTAGACGACGTAGTCGTCAAAACCAAACATGTCGAAACTCTAGTAGACGACTTGAGGGTCACATTCGACAACCTCCGAGCATATGACATCAAGCTAAATCCGGAAAAATGCGTTTTCGGCGTACCAGCCGGAAAGCTCTTGGGCTTCATTGTATCCGGTAGAGGAATTGAAGCAAATCCGGCCAAAATCCGAGCCCTATCACAGCTGGATATTCCAAAAAACCTCAAACAGATCCAGAAATTGACTGGATGCGTGGCGGCTCTCAGCCGCTTTATCTCCCGCCTAGGAGAAAAGGCATTGCCCCTCTATCGCCTCCTCAGGCACACCGAACACTTCGAGTGGACGGACGCTGCTACTGCCGGACTTGAAGAAATAAAGGCCATATTGGCAACGAACCCGGTCCTGGCTACGCCCAACCTGGGCGAACCTATGTTGTTATACATCGCGGCAACACATCAAGTAGTAAGCGCGGTGCTCGTCGTAGAACGAGAGACAGAAGGGCATAAATTCCCTCTTCAAAAACGAGTGTACTACGTATCCACTGTTTTAACCCCCTGCAAGTCCCGTTACCCGCACTATCAAAAGATAGCGTATGCGGTGTTCATGGCATCCCGGAAGCTCCGACACTACTTTCAAGAGTGTTCGATAACAGTGGCCTCCGAAGTACCCCTAAATGACATTATAAATAACCGCGACGCAACAGGCAGGATTGCAAAATGGGCCATTGAGCTCTTACCATTCGATATAACTTACAAACCCCGGCGAGCTATAAAGTCGCAAGTTTTGGCTGACTTTGTCGCTAAGTGGATTGAAGCCGAACTCCCTAAAGAGTACGGCGCATACTCCAATTGGATTATGCATTTCGACGGCTCCAAAATGTTGGCCGGATTGGGGGCTGGCATCGTACTAATGTCCCCAACCGGGGACAGAGTCCAATACGTACTTCAGATAATGTACACGGACTCCAACAACGCAGCCGAATACGAGGCCCTCTTACATGGCCTCCGGATGGCAATCTCCATGGTCATCCAACGCCTAGAGGTGCGCGGGGACTCAAACCTCGCAATATCCCAAGTAAATGGAGACTTTGACGCCAAGGATCCAAAAATGGCAGCCTATCGCAACGTTGTCCTTAAAATGTCAGCTCGGTTCGAAGGACTTGAATTCCACCACGTAGCCAGAGATAATAACCAAGCGGCCAACGTATTGGCACGCATCGGCGCAAAACGTGACGCTGTCCCTCCAAATATCTTCCTGGAACGGCTGTTCAAGCCATCCGTACTATGGGAAGAGGAGTCCGGAAATAACAAACCGGAGGCAGCCGCAGAGCAATCTGACATAACCGGCGATCAAGCCGACGAAACAACACCCTCAGCTCACGACATAATGGCAGTAATCGCCCCATGGACAGAGCCGTTCCTAGCCTACTTGCTTAGGCAGGAACTCCCCGAAGACCATAATGAGGCCCGCTGCGTAGTCCGGCAATCTAAAGCCTACAAGGTCCATGAGGGAGAACTCTATAAGAAAAGCACAACTGGAGTCCTTCAAAGGTGTATCTCCGAAGAGGAAGGGCGAGACCTTCTGGCTGAAATTCACGCCGGACTAGGCGGACACCACGTCGCAGCCCGGGCCCTTGTAGTAAAGGCATTCCATACATGATTTTATTGGCCGACGGCCCGGGCAGATGCTCAGGACTTAGTCCAACGATGCGTCAGTTGTCAACTCTTTGCTAATCAGAGCCACATGCCACCCACCGCCCTCAAAACTATACCCATTACCTGGCCGTTCGCGGTCTGGGGGCTTGACATGGTTGGACCACTTAAAGGGGGAACCCACAAGCAAAGGTACCTATTGGTCATGGTGGATAAATTCACCAAATGGATAGAGGCCAAGCCAGTTAAAACGGCAGAGTCCGGACCAGTGATAGACTTTATATCCGGGGTAGTACACCGTTATGGTGTCCCCCACAGCATCATCACCGATAACGGCACGAACTTCACGGCCGATGAGGTTAAATCATGGTGCAAAAATATGGGCATCAAGCTCGATTACGCTTCAGTCTATCATCCTCAAACCAACGGTCAAGTGGAACGAGCAAATGGTCTAATAATGAGCAGCATCAAACCCAGACTAGTGCGGTCCCTTACGAAATCTGACACGCACTGGGTAGAGGAGCTCGACTCCGTACTCTGGGGGCTGCGGACAACGCCTAACCGTACTACGGGATTCACACCATTTTTTATGGTATACGGCGCAGAAGTAGTTTTGCCCTGCGACATCATTCATGACTCACCTCGAGTGCGCATGTACGAAGAAAGAGAAGCCGAGTTGGATCGGCAGGACAGCTTGGACGCATTGGAGGAAGAACGCGACATCGCCAAGGCTCGTTCCGCATTCTATCAGCAGCAGGCTCGAAGATACCAAAGCAGAGAAGTATGGGCCAAGACTTACAACGTTGGCGAGCTGGTTCTACGTCTGCCGGACAAGAAAAAGGACAAGCTCAAGCCCAAATGGGAAGGCTCCTTCATCATCGATAAAGTCTTGACCGGCGGAGCATACCGTCTACAAAATGCGTCGGATAACCGACTCGAGCCGAACCCATGGAACACAGCCCGCCTTCGAAGATTCTATGCCTAGCGCCGGACTAAGAGTTCGTCCCTTTCCCCCCGTCCAAATTTTTTTTTATTATTTCAGTTGCCTTTTGTTTATCTTTTTCTTCTCAACCCTATTCATCAAAGCCTTAAAAGGCCTACTTGCGCATCGTTCGCGCGCAATTGATGTGCTATCCGCACTCATTATACTTGGGGGCTTCTTTACCAGAAGCTTAATTATAAGGGCTTCATGCCCAGCACATGTGTCAAGCCTCCACATGTACCTTTTATTCACCATTATATGCATCGATATGACTTAAGTTTTGGCCAAGCTGGGTTGCTTGGCTCATGTGCTTACCCCTATGTTCCCGATTGTTCGGCTAGGAGGTAAAGGGAGCACCTCTGCGATTGTTACTGCCAGGTCAGCCGGATGTGTACCTCAGACTGGGTGAAGCCGAAAGCTAGCGTTCTTAAGGGAATATTCAGTCGGTGACTTAAAAGATGATTTTTTATCTACATATTTATCTGCCCCCAGATGTTTTTCTGCTTTTTTCGCAGTCCGGACATGCACTTTAGGGCATGCCACCCCCAGAGGAAAGGAACCCTTAACGGAACTATTCTCCCTGGAAGATGTTTCTTACTACCCATGTAATATAACATAACTAGTTGGGCACTTGTCTGATAAAGCACTAATGACCCCTATGCCTGGTCTCCATGCATACCCCGGTTGTTTCATAACCGAGAAGGTATTCGGACACACTCCGGACTCTAGGGTCCCGAGGTCGAAGCGAAAAGGTCGGCAAAGACAAACGATCTACAATCCGGCTAGAAGGCATTTTACATGTCATTTTATAATACATTGTCAAATCGACTGATTGTATTCTTCCTCAATCCCGTCTAACAGGTTGTCTAATTTACAGTCCTATTGGGAAAATTTAGCGGCCAACTCTACTTGGCCGTATACTAAACTCACAGGGATCTCCTTCCCATCGGGCCCCACAGGTCCGACTTCGGCCATGTGGTTGGGATCCGCCTTCTTGTACCGCGTCTTTACCATGGCCCAGGCCTCCCTGGCACCTTGGCGGCAGGCCAAAATCTTCCATAAATGGAAGCGCTGCCGCACTCCCTGAAGCTTCTCCGCAAGCTCCCCAAGACCCTCGGGTAAGGAGAAGGCTGGCCATAAAGCCTGGATGACGCCGCTCATTGCCTGCCAAACTCGTTCGATCAGTTGCAACAATTCGGGAAGTTGATCACCCGTTGATACGGGCATCTCCTCCGCAGGGCGACCTGTGAGTATACCTGCAGACATATTTTGTCAAATTGACTTCCTCACCGAACTCTTCTTTTCAAAGGAGTTCGCTCAAGCACTTACTATAGATGCCGCAACGAAGCCGCTGATTCTCCTTAACGGAGCCCGACGGCTCGGCCCGAACGCCTTTCAGCTCTTCTCCAAGCTGTGCATGGGCATCTTGGAGCTTGTTCCTTTCATGTTGCACCTTATGCAGCACCCTCTCGCCGGCCTTTAGTTGGCGCAGAAGTTCCTGCCTGTCCGGATCTTGTCCGGCAGCACCTGCAACGTCATTTTTTAGACTTGCGCAAAGGCCAAATGCTACTTATCTTTCTAAAACAATGTGTTACCAGGAGAGGTCCCTGTGTTTCCTCCTGCGCCAGAGAGTGCGGCCTCAAGTTGGGCCTTGCACTCTTGCAGCTCCTGAGATAGTTGGGTATTCTTCTCGGTAAGATCCTACATTTCATATGATCCTTAAATCAGTTAATATAACTACTTTAAGTCTCGGGGGCTACTGGCATATATAACTATTAAATTCTCTTACTCGTATGTCTTTTACATACTGCTCTGTGGCTCTGGTAAAACCATCTTGAGCAGCACGAAGGTGCGCGTCCCCCGCATTAAAGGCATTCAATGCCTCGGGGGAGAAGCACGCGTCATGAAATACTGTCCGGCGGCGCCTGTGATTCATGGCACTCTCCACCTCAGACTTGGTGGCGGACAGTCTGTCGGCATCCTCCGTCGGAGGAACGTCTGGCTCGCGCCTTGCGCTCGCCTCCCCCTCCAGACCAGGTGCTGGAGCCTGGCTGGTAGAGGTTGGATTGGCAACCTCCACGCCCGCAGACTGGCGGGCGCTTTTTTCCCTACAAAAGTCATGAGCACTCAAATGCTTCCTAGGAACGTTGCTCTAAATAATGAATTGTGAGCTACACCTTTGCGGCGACGTTTCAGTCCATGCCGCGCTCCTCTTCCGCCTACTAGTCCGGACTGGCCTTTGTTGGTCAGCCACCACGGGCTCGGCTTCTCGCCCTAGGGGTGCCTCCTGCACAGCGCCATCATATACGGTGGTCAGATATAAGCAAGGAAGGAATGACGGCGTCAGGACTTCAGTCGCAATCACCTGGGAAGCCGGATATAGTCCAGGATAGTCGGCCATGATGGCGACTAAAGCATTGTCCATGCTGAGCTGGTGGAACACCCCGTCGATTAGCTCCACCTTTATGTCCGGATCCTCTTCGGAGGCCGGATCCCGGGATCTCTCTGGATCCTCGGGTTGCGGAGCTGGACTTAGCATGTCCTCCACGATCCGGCGCAGCTCCTGTGTCGAAAGAAGAACACAATATAAGAAACTTAAGTTTCAAAAAGCATGGGTCGGGCACGCAGAGTGCTCACTTACCCAAGGCCGGGGATTATTCATGGAGAACCCATTTAACGGGTTCGTCCGAAGGAAATCCTCCTTCTCCCCCTTATACAGGCCGGATAGGATCGTCACCAGATCTTCGACCGAATCCGGCCCTTTGCGGCCATGACGGGTGGCATCATCCTCCCCGTTGAAATCCCACATGGGGTCGCCCCTGTATTGTAGTGGCTGCACCCCCCGCATAATGCATGTTGCCATGACTCCGATCATGGTCAACCCGGCATGGGCCAGTAACCTTATTCGGCCCATCAAATAATGGACGCTCTTGTCTTCCTCCAGTTGGGGGCTCCGCGGACGCCAACTAAGGCGTTTCTTCAGAGGAGCATCGCTGAACTCTGGGAGGCCGATCCGAACAGGGTCCGGCAGCGGAGCGTCTTCTACATAAAACCATTCCGAAGGCCAGTCTTCGGACGCCTTCTTAGGGGTTCCGGATGGATATCCGGTCCCGGCAATGCGCCATATTTCGGCGCCGCCCACTTGATATATGAACCCCTCGTGAGAGCAGGGTACAAGGCAGAATAACCTCTTCCACAGCGCGAAATGGGGCTCGACGCCCAGGAATAGCTCGCAAAGAGCTACGTAACCCGCAATATGCAGGATTGAGGCGGGTGTGAGGTGATGAAGCTGGAGTCCGTAGAACTCCAGGAGCCCGCGGAGGAATGGATGTATAGGAAATCTGAGCCCCCTTATCAGATAGGGGACGAAGCATACCCGCTCCCCTTTGTTGGGACTTGGGGTAACCTCCGCTTGCTTCCCACCTTTGTAGGTGGCCAGCCCGGCTCGAACCGGAACCATGAAGGCCGGAGGGAGATATCCCCCCGCTTGGAGCTTCACCAGCTCGTTGTGTGGAACAGAGCATCTCCTCCAATCTCCTGGCAAAGGGCTAGGAGTGCGAGAAGAGGAGTCGCATTGACGGTCCATGGTGGAATGGATTCTTGGTCAAAAGCGCTCCGATGAGTATTTGCGGGAGGAAGATGGTGATTTGGATCTGGATTCTTGCCTCCCTTATAGGCAGATTATTCGCACAACTAGGGGGTAAAACATAAAAGACACCCTGGCTTTTCACATTCGCGCGACGCGTGGAAGAAGGCCATTATTGGGCGTGGAAGCCAAGACGCACAACATTGATGAGGAAGCCGGACATTGTTCGGCAGGTACGTAGAACTTGAAGGAGAACCCGCCTTGCAACGCCGAAGACTACACACATGCTGGACTTATCGTCATTGAAGCCTGGTTCGGGGGCTACTGGGGGAGTCCCGGATTAGGGGGTGTCCGGATAGCCGGACTACCATCATCGGCCGAACTATCATCGGCCGGACTATCATCATCGACCGGACTCCAAGACTATGAAGATACAAGATTGAAGACTTCGTCCCATGTCCGGATGGGACTTTCCTTGGCGTGGAAGGCAAGCTTGGCGATACGGATACGTAGATCTCCTACCATTGTAACCGACTCTATGTAACCCTAGCCCTCTCCGGTGTCTATATAAACCGGATGGCTCTAGTCCATAGAACAACAACCATTACAATCATACCATAGGCTATCTTCTAGGGTTTAGCCTCCTTGATCTCGTGGTAGATCCACTCTTGTAAACATCCACAATATCAATATCAATCAAGCAGGACGTAGGGTTTTACCTCCATCAAGAGGGCCCGAACCTGGGTAAAACATTGTGTCCCTTGTCTCCTGTTACCATCCGCCTAGACGCACAGTTCGGGACCCCCTACCCGAGATCCGCCGGTTTTGACACCGACAGCGGCCATCACTCCCATGGATGGATCACATGGAGTGCCAGTCGCCGGCCAGTTAAATATGTTGCTATAAGTGGAGTGAAGTCTATTTTAAACCTTAAAGTCATAGAGCTCGCATGGGCGGGATGGATACAAGTTTTAAATGTTGGGCCAACATGTTTAGCTCATGGACGGGTGGAAGATCTGGATTTAGATGGAAGGGTTTTTTTATTGGACGTTTTGAACTAGTCGCGCATACATTTGCATTGCTGGGGCGACAGGGCTGCACCTGCACAGAGGCGTCATTGCCGTCGTCAATGAGTGGCGGGTGGTGATGACACATTGACACTTCTAGTACTGTTGCGTGAAAGTGCCAAAATTTTCATGACATTAAGAGCATCTTCACTCGTTCGTCCCCCAGCGCACCGGCCGACACTTTTTTAGCCCTTCGGCCGGCTTTTTTTGATTCTGGGGGCGATCTAGTTCCCAGCCACGCCCCCGCGTTTCGGCCCCAAGACGCATATAAATTTAAACTTGACATTTCCCGCTACCCCAAAAAATGCCACAAGTTCGGCGATCAATGACTGCCACTATAGGATCGAAAGTATGTCTAGAGGGGGGTGATTAGAATACTTAACCAAATAGAAACCTAACCTTTTCCCAATTTTAATTCTTGGCAGATTTTAGCAACTTAGCACTAGTCAAGAAATCAACCAACACATGCAATTCTAAGAGTATAGCAGCGAAATGTAAATCATTGCATATGAAGGTAAAGGGGAGGAGTTTGGAGGGAGCAAACGCAATGTTGACATAGAGATTTTTGGCGTGGTTCTGATAGGTGGTGCTATCATACATCCACGTTGATGGAGACTTCAACCCACGAAGGGTAACGGCTGCGTGAGTCCATAGAGGGCTCCACCCACGAAGGGTCCACGAGGAAGCAATCTTGTCTATCCCACCATGGCCATTGCCCACAAAGGACTTGCCTCACTTGGGTAGATCTTCACGAAGTAGGCGATCTCCTTGCCCTTACAAACTCCTTGGTTCAACTCCACAATCTTGACGGAGGCTCCCAAGTGACACCTAACCAATCTAGGAGACACCACTCTCCAAAAGGTAATAGATGGTGTGTTGATGATGAACTCCTTGCTCTTGTGCTTCTAATGATAGTCTCCCCAACACTCAACTCCCTCTCACAGCTTTGGATATGGTGGAAAGATGATTTGAGTGGAAAGCAACTTGGGGAAGGCTAGACATCAAGATTCTTGTGGTTGGATTGGAATGTCTTGGTCTCAACACATGAGTAGGTGGTTCTATCTCAGAAAATGAATGGTGGAAGTGTAGGCACGTTCTGATGTCTTTATCCATGTATGAAGAGTGGGTGGAGGGGTATATATAGCCTCCACACAAAATCTAAACATTACACACAGATTCCCAAACTCGGTGAGACCGAATGGTGAAACTTGGTCAGACTGATTCAGTTTAGAATGCGAACGTTAGGCTTTTCGGTGGGACCGATATGATCAACTCGGTGGGATGATGCGCTAAGGTTAGGGCATAACTTAATCTCGGTGAGACCGATCACATGAACTCGGTGGGACCGATTTCAGTAATAGGGACACAGGGAGTTGGTCAGGCAAACTAGGTGGGACCGATTCACTCATTTCGGTGGGACCGAAACATTACGAAAAGGAAACAGGGAATTTGCATTTGCGAAATCGGTGGGACCGATCGCTCATTTCGGTGAGACCGAAACAGTACGAACAGAAACTGATAGTTTGCAATCCCATCTCGGTGAGACCGAGATCCCTATCAGTGAAACCGAAGTGATTAGGGTTTGTGGCAGTGGCTATGTCAAAAGAACTCTGTGGCGCCGGATAGATCAAATCGGTGGGGCCGAGTTTGACTTTTAGGTTTAGGACATATGTGGAAATGAGAAAGTGGTTGAGGGTTTTAGAGCATATCACTAAGCATTTTGAGCAAGTAAGCCATTAAGCAACACCTCATCCCCTTTTAATAGTATTGGCTTTCCTATGGACTCAATGTGATCTTGGATCACTAAAATGAAAATGTAGAGTCTTGAGCTTGTTGCCAATATGTGTCCTTAGCATTTTGAGGGGTCCACATCTCTATTCCATGCCATGCTAAACAATGAACTTTCTGAAATGATCATCTTGAAAGAGCATTGGTTCAAAGAGCTATATTTTGTTAAGAATTACCAAAACCACCCAAGGATTAGTTGCACTTTCAATCTCCCCCTTTTTGGTAATTGATGACAACATATAGATCAAAGCTTCGACAAATGATAATAAGAATGAAAAACATCGCCGCTTTGACAAGTATGTGATAAGCAAGAGCTCCCCCTAAATTTGTGCATTATTTAAGATTTGCTTTTGAATGCAAATGCACAACCAATTAGGATCATGGGTTACTCTTCCATGTCACATACATCTTGGTGGAGCACTCAAAATGATAGAAATAGGAACAATCACTCATCACCAAGGCAAAGTGAATAATAATACATAAAAGATAGAGAATATCATCATCCAAGCACAAGCGTTAAGTATGATATGATCAAACACATGACCATACCAAGTATCTCACACACACAATCATAAAGTATCAACCAAGCAAGCAAGAAAATAAGTAGCAAAAGAAGCAAAGCTCTCTCTCTCTCTCTCTCTCTCTCTCGAAGCCTATGATCTATACACTTTCTCCCCTTTGGCAACAAGTTGCCAAAAAGCTTGAAAATGCATAGTGCTATGCGGCTCTCTAAGCTTGATCTTCAGGAGGTGGCGTTGAGAGGACTCCAGGGATGAATGCATCCGTTGAAGTTGATGGAGCTAGTGGAGTTGCCACTGGAGGGGCAACTGGAGCTATGGCTGCAGGTGCTGATGCAGTAGCTCTGGTGTCTGTCATGGGCACTGCTGCAGATCTCTGTGCCCTAGGCACTCTCTGAAACACTTCAGTGGTTGCTTTCCTTTTCCTCTCTTCAACTTCTTCTTGGAGCTGCTCAACTGTTGTTTGTATTTCTGTCACCTTCAAGTCAAGATCATAGAACTTTGTTTCAATGATCCTCTCCAGGCTCTCTTGATTCTGAGTCAGGGTGGCCAATCCTTTCTCAATCCTCAAAGTAGCTTGAATAAGATATCCAAGTTGGTATTGCTTTGACTTGAGGAAAACCTGTGAAGCCTCTTCAACACTTGGCATCTTTATTGCCTTCTCAGCTTTTGCTTTATGCCTCTTCTCTTGAGCCTCAACTTATGTGGGATCTTCAGCATTCATGACAACTGTGTTATCCTCAAAGTCAGGTCTCAAGGGAAGGTGCTCTTTGTCCAACAAATACACACCTTTTCTCATCTTGGAATTTATCAGCATCTAGATGTGTGGAGCATACCCACATGACATCTTTTGGTCAGCAACTTTTCTCTTGATGGTCTCAACAATCAAACTCATGACTTTGAACTTCTGGGGAAAATCAAAGAGCTGAAGCAAGTTGATGGAGTGGCCTCTGATCATCCTGTGATCTCCTGATTTGGGCAACAAGGTGTGCCTCAGAATGATATTCATGGTGGCCAATCCTGACATCAAATAGTACACTGAGCCTAGCTTATGTGTCTCCAAGGCTTTGTCAGGTATCTCCTTGTACATGTTGGCCATGGAGTTGTGATCCTTCTTCTTCTCAACATAGACATCAATGTCTTTTTCAGCTTCTTAAGGGGCATTAATAAGCTTGCCCACTCAGCAACAGAAGATTGGTACCTAGTACCTTCAGACATCCAGACAATCTTTCCATCAGGATAGAAATGAGATGTTGAATAGAACTGCATAATAAGCTCATCATTCCATTTGGTCAACTTCTAACTCACAAACTTGTCAACTCCATTGAGTCTGAAGCTTTCATGCACTCCTGAAAAATGATCTTCATTAGCATCGATGTATTTCCAGTCTACCCACTTCATGCCACACACAATGGACTTCTTATCTAGGAGCACAGTCTCATAGAAGTCATGTTGTTCCTTTGGTGTGAAACCTGTAGTCCACAATAGTTCTTCTCCTCACAGCATAGGGATCTGCTTGTCTCCACAGTCTGAGACATGCATCCTTTCGCTCCTTCATGTTCTCAGCCACTGGATGATTGTCATCATGATCTGGTATCTTTGGCTCTAATTTTCTAAGCACTTGGGCATTCTCTTCTTATTCTTCAATCTCAGGCACTGGGGCCTTGTTCTTCTCTGCAGCAGGAATGTTCCTAGTGCTTCTCTTTGGTGCAGACTTGGAAGCTTGAGCTGGAGCTTTGGGGGCAGTCTTGGGCTTTGAAGGAGCAGCCCCAGACTTGATGGCATCCCCCATCAGCTTTTCTGACTTGGGTGCTGGTGCAGCATCCTCTTCTTCCTCCTCTCATGTAGAATCTATCACCATTGATGGCTTTCCGATCACTCTTGCAACTGTTTTCCTGGCCCTTTCCTTTCTTTTATTTCCATCTCCATCTTCTCTGGGCTCAAGAGTAAATTCCATTGTATCTTGTGTTGACGCTTTGCCTTTGACATTGGCACTCTCTTTGCAGGAGCTTTCTTGTTCTGACCTAGTTTGGTGGTAGCAGCAACACCATATTCCTTCTGAGCACTTCCTTCTTTGAGGTCACTTCCTCAACTTCAAAATCCTCATCCTCTGAATCTGAGGTTTTCTTATTTCTCTGCCTTGTTGTTGCCTTAGGCAGGTTGCTGGGAGTGCTCCTGCTCCCCTCATCATAGCTGCCAGAGGGACTAGTGCCCTCACTCAGATCCATTTGCTCCTCAGACTTATTTTGGCTGTCACTCTAATTAAACATACTACCACTGCAAATTGAGAGCTGACCCTGTGAATAGTTATAGATGAGATAGAGTGGACGAGCATCACAAAGTGCAGAATTTTTGCAAAACAAATGAGTCAAAAACTTAGTCTTAGTTTTCCACAGAAAGCATTTCGGAGCTACCGATTTGTTAAACTTGGTGACACCGAACCAACTTTGGAGTCTAAACTAGTGGAATCGGTCAGACCGAGACATAGTTCGGTGACTCCAAAATTGCTAGGGTTTCACAAAGTTGTGAACTCGGTCACACTGATTTGCAAGTTTCGGTCAAACGGAAAATTACAAGTGCAATGGCCTAAGCCAAATCGGTGAGACCGATTTCCACAACTCAGACGGTCCGAGATGAGTTCGGCGGAAACCTAACCCTAATTTTTTAACCAAAACTAATCTAAAGGAAGTTTTCTTTGGATAGATTGATCTCATACTTGGTAAGAAACATGGCATTGTCTTTGTGCTAAGAATCGGAGGTAAAAGATTGCACAAAGAGTCAAACTCATACCCTAACATGGTGATGAGCTTGCTACGGCGGCAATGAAGGTGAAGATTTTTGTTGACGGCGATGGAGACCAGCGGCGGGAGGTCGCTAGTGACGAGAGGACGATCCACAGACCCGAGTCGGCAGAGCAGGACATGCGCGGGCGAAAAGGTTTCGGAGAAATTTCCAAAATTTGACCCGTCGATATATATATCCTGACCCTGCCAGTGTGACCAAGTGGAACAACTTGGTGGCACCGAGATGCAGAATCACAAGCGATTACTGCAACTCGGTGTGACCAAAAGGTTCTAATCGGTTGCACCGAGATTGAAAACCTAGATCAACTCAGTGAACTTGGTATGACCGAAAGGATGAATCGGTTAGACCGAAATGCACAGAGAGGTTTTGGAAGTTTAAGTCTATGACAAATCGGTGACTCCGAGTGATCCTCACCCAGAGGGTTCGAATCCGACTTGTTCAAACTTTGTAATGTAGCATGAATAGTGTTTGAGACAAGAAAAGCATAGATAGCTAGAGGAAGTTCTTAGGCATTCTTGTCCATCCATTTGGCAAAAGAAGAAGAGCCAAACAATCAAAGAAACAAATGGATGTCCTTGGATGAGAAAAGTATTCAATCAACATGCTCACACAATAAAATGCCAAATGAAATATGTGGCAAAGCATGCACAATCACTCTAGCATCTATCAAGCAATTGGCGATGACTAGGTCATCTATATATGAGTATATGGACTTAGGAGTCAAATGAGAACATTTGATCATAGGTCATACTCATCGTTCAAGCATAAGTGGGGTTACCACTTTTACATAAAGCATTGTTGTGTTCACACCATTAGAGTTCTTTAGCCCAATTCTTAGAGTAAAGCCCCCCCTAGATGTGATATCCCCCCCTAAGAGGGATGAACTAACCTTGGGTTTTGTCGATGATGACTTCATGTAGGTGTTGAAGATGTGGATGCTCATTGTTGATGTAGATCATTTGGAGCAATCCATTGGAGTGAGTTGCACTTTCGATACCTACATGGGTTAGTCCCACAAGGAACAAACAAGGATATCCATAGACATAGAGTTAAACACACACATGATGATGTCCATGAAAGAATTAGATTACCTTGTCCCTTGTCTTACCAAAAACAGGGTTTGTGACTCCTTGAACTAGTGCAAGATGTGGAAGTTGTTTGCACTTGTCCTTGCCAAAATGAATATGAGTGAAGAATGTTGGCGGAGTCACCCTCAAGAACTCTCTAGTTCTTCTTCTTCGGGATCCACATCATCTTGATGGGGTTGTAGATGCACTTGATGAGGTAGAACTTGATGTAGACTTGGGAACCCACTTGACCAAGGCCTTTGGAGCATCTTCAAATGCATCAATCTCCTCTTAAAGCTTATCCTTGCCTTTTAGCTTGTGGTCTTGTGGTGGAAGATCATCTTGAGCTTGTGTTCCCTCGAAGGAAGTAGGATCATACTTCTCTTTTTAAGGAACAAACTTCATCTTGGGGTATTGATCGTCTTCTCACTCAACTCCATTAGCATTGAACTTTCATTCAAAAACAACACCTTGATTCTTCAAGTGCCTTCCTTTTTTGCGTACAATTTCCTCAAATTGTTTACTTCCGGCAAGGCTCTTGTAAACACCTTTCTCTATAATTCCCTTCAATAAGCTATTTTCTTGCTCAAGTGTAAATTGGCTAAGAGAATCATTAGTGGAATTGAGAGAACTACTAGAAGCAACAATATTGGATTTAGCATGATTATTGTTACTACTAGAAGAAGAATATTTGTTGCTCTTGTTGCTAGATTTTACTTGTGGCATGTAAGTAGACAAGAGTAAACGCTTGGCAATGTAAGAGGAACTTTTCTTTCGAAGATCATCATTGATGGCTTTTAAGAACCCATGTTCTTGCTCAAGATTGAGCTTCTCGAAGCGTAGCTTCTCATGAGTTTTTAAAAGTTCTCTATGATCTTATAAAGTAGTTTCATGAGCTAAATTAAGTGTTTTGTTCTTTA
Source organism: Triticum aestivum (assembly GCF_018294505.1). Lineage (NCBI taxonomy): Eukaryota > Viridiplantae > Streptophyta > Magnoliopsida > Poales > Poaceae > Triticum > Triticum aestivum. The sequence goes on along the minus strand of NC_057807.1, from coordinate 502,164,340 downwards.
GTTAGACGCTCAATCTCCTTCTTATCATTATCATTCGTTTCTTCTTGATTAGCATGATTAATAGCATTTTTATCATCGTATTCATCACTAGAGTTGTGAACAAGTAAATCATCATCACCTAGCAAATCATCTTCATCACTATTGAAGTCAACATACTCGGGGCGTGATACCTTGGGGCCTTTAGCCATGAAGCATCTTCCAATTCCTTCATTTGGTGACTCAAATATGACATAGGAGTTGGTTGACACAAGTGCTAGACCGGCAACACCTTCTTCTTGAGTATTTTCGGAGTCGGAGTGATAACTTCTCTCAGAGTGATGGTCGGAGTCCGAGATGGATACCCATTCACCAACATGAGCTTGATGTCTTCATTTTGTGTAGCTCCTCGATGTCTTGTCCTTCCTTTTCGAATCCTTGCTTCTTCAAGAGGTTCTTTGTTCATAGCGATCATCTCTACTCCTTCTCTCCCTTGGAGGTGATTCTTCCCTTTTGCTTCTCCATTTAGGTGAGTCTTCTCTTCTTTTGTATGGAGCCGTACACTCATTGGAGTAGTGTCCGGGTCTTCCACAATTGTAGCAATTTCGCTCACGACTAGAAGATCTTTTGTCATTGTAAGACCTTGACTTGGAACTTCTTTCCTTGCTTCTACTCTTGTAGAATTTGTTGAAGCTCTTCACCATTAAGCTCAATTCTTCATTGAAGGCTTGTTTCTCACTTGATGATGTAGGAGCATCACATTAGGCTTTGTAAGCACCACTAGACTTGTTGTGAAGCTCTTCTTTATCCTTGAGTGACATCTCATGAGCAACAATCCTTCCAATGACTTCGGTTGGCTTGAGATCTTTGTAATTTGGCATCATCTGGATCGAAGTGCACACAGTATCATATTTTCCATCCAAGGCTCTTAGGATCTTCTTGATGATGAATTTGTCGGTCATCTCTTCACTTCCTAAGGCGGCAATCTCATTTGTGATGAGAGCAAGCCTAGAGTACATTTCAGCGACACCTTCACCATCCTTCATTTTGAACTTGTCAAGTTGACTTTGAAGCAATCCAAATTGGATTCCTTGACGGAGTCGGTACCTTCGTGCATATCAATCAGAGTACCCCAAAATTCCTTTGCATTCTCAAGACGGCTGATTTTGTTGAATTCTTCGGGGCACAATCCATTGAATAGGATATCGCAGGCTTGAGCATTGTATTGCATAATCTTCAATTCTTCCGCGGTAGCTTCACAATTCGGTTCTCTCCCATCGAAGAATTCACCTTGCAAACCAATACACACAATAGCCCAAATGATGGGGTTATGTCCAAGAATATGCATTTTCATCTTATGTTTCCAACTAGCAAAATTAGTACAATGAAAGTAAGGACCTCTACGGTAGTAATTTCCCTCGCAAGACGCCATACTCTCCTAGGTTGTGAAACCAAGGCTATGATCACCAAAGCTATGGAAATCAAGGAAAATGGAGACCAAAGCTCTAATACCACTTGTTGGAACGAAAGTATGTCTAGAGGGGGGGTGATTAGACTACTTGATCAAATAAAAACCTAACGTTTTCCCAATTTTAATTATTGGCAGATTTTAGCAACTTAGCACTAGTCAAGCAATCAACCAACACATGCAATTCTAAGAGTATAGCAGCAGAATGTAAATCAGTGCATATGAAGTTAAAGGGGAGGAGTTTGGATGGAGCAAACGCAATGTTGACACGGAGATTTTTGGCGTGGTTCTAATAGGTCGTGCTATCGTACATCCACGTTGATGGAGACTTCAACCCATGAATGGTAACGGCTGCGCGAGTGCACAAAGGGCTCCACCCATGAAGGGTCCACAAAGAAGCAACCTTGCCTATCCCACCATGGTCATCGCCCACGAATGACTTGCCTTACTTGGGTAGATCTTCACGAAGTAGGCAATCTCCTTGCCCTTACAAAATCCTTGGTTCAACTCAACAATCTTGATGGAGGCTCCCAAGTGACACCTAACCAATCTAGGAGACACCACTCTCCAAAAGGTAATAGATGGTGTGTTGATGATGAACTCCTTGCTCTTGTGCTTCAAATGATAGTCTCCCGAACACTCAACTCTCTCTCACAGATTTGACTATGGTGAAAAGATGATTTGAGTGAAAAGCAACTTGGGGAAGGCTAGAGATCAAGATTCTTGTGGTTGGATTGGAATGTCTTGGTCTCGACACATGAGTAGGTGGTTCTCTCTCAGAAATGAATGGTGGAAGTGTAGGCACGTTCTAATGGCTTTCTCCACGAATGAAGAGTGGGTGGAGGGGTATATATAGCCTCCACACAAAATCTAACTGTTACACACAGATTCACAAAGTCGGTGAGACCGAATGGTGAAACTCGATCAGACCGATTCACTTCAAGTGTGAACGTTAGGATTTTCGGTGGGACCGATATGATCAACTCGGTGGGGATGCGCTAGGGTTAGGGCATAACTTAATCTCAATGAGACCGATCACATGAACTCGGTGGGACCGATTTCAGTAATAGGCACACAAGAAGTTGGTAAAGCAAACTCGGTGAGACCGATTCGCTCATTTCGGTGGGACCGAAACATTACGAAAAGGAAACAGGGAATTTGCATCGTGAACTCGGTGGGACCGATCGCTCATTTCGGTGAGATCGAAACGTTACGAAGGGAAACAGAGAGTTTGCAATCCCATGTCGGTGAGACCGAGATCCCTATCGGTGAAACCGAAGTGATTAGTGTTTGTGGTAGTGGCTATGTCAAAAGAACTCGGTGGCGCCGGATAGATCAAATCAGTGGGGCCGAGTTTGACTTTTAGGTTTAGGACATATGTAGAAATGAGAAAGTGGTTGAGGGTTTTAGAGCATATCACTAAGCATTTTGAGCAAGTAAGCCATTAAGCAACACCTCATCCCCTTTTAATAGTATTGGCTTTCCTATGGACTCAATGTGATCTTGGATCACTAAAATGAAAATGTAGAGTCTTGAGCTTGTTACCAATATGTGTCCTTAGCATTTTGAGGGGTCCACATCTCTAGTCCATGCCATGCCAATCATTGAACTTTATGAATGATCATCTTGAAAGAGCATTAGTTCAAAGAGCTGTATATTGTTAGGAATTACCAAAACCACCCAGGGATTAGTTGCACTTTCAGCCACATAGTTCGGCGATCACCATGCCACAGTTCGGCGATCAATCATAGTCGAAAGTTTGCGTTCAAACGGAAGGACGCATAGGCAATGCATCAAACGGCGGCGTTGTCCTCCGGCGTCGCACTGGCGAGAGTCGACGTGCGCGGCTGGTCGGCGTCGGTGCGGCTTCTGTGTTGGGCATCGTGGAGGCATCATCGCTCGGGCATGGCGGCAGCGTTGAGGTCAGCATGGGAGTTGGCGCGGTCGTCGACGGCATATGATTCAAGATGAGGCCGCGCTCCGCCAGGTACCACGCCTTGACCTGCTCGTCCATCGTCGACATGTCCGCCCCCATAAAAAACGTCAGGCAGCTTGCGGGCCGTGGCCGCGGGGTGGACTCATCATCCCCGCGAGAGACGCCTCTGCCTGCTCCGCCGCAACCGCCGCCGACGCGGCCGCTTCCCGGGCCTTCCAGTCGATGTTCGACATGACCGGTGGTTTTGCCAGCGGCGCCCTTGGCTTCCTCTGCTTCGGCTGGGTGGCATCGGCTACGGCAACGGCGCCAGTGGCCGTATACTTCTTCGGTGGCATAGCGGCCAGATGGCGGGGAGAGGGAGGAGAATGGTAGGAGAAGAGGGCAGAAGGGAGGTGGAGGGAAATGAAGGGGGGAAAGCGGGGGATCGGCGGGAAAAAGGGTCTTCTCTCGCCGACAGAGCGGACCCACGCGCCTTTTCGCTTCGGTCGGCGCACCCAGGCGGCCCCCAGGGGCTTGCGTTCGCCTCGGGTTCGCCGGCTGTTAGTTCGCCCCAAACCGGCGATAAACAAGGTCTTGAGGTGTGACCGTGCCCATTTTTTCAGTGCTGGCACTAAATAAGAGCCCTGAGTGGCATGTGGGTTCGCGAGTGGAGATGCTCTAACAACGCACGACGTTTTAAAAGAAACAGTACTCCCTCCGTTTTTATTTACTCCGCATATTAGCTTTGGTCAAAGTCAAGCTTTGTAAACTTTGACGAAGTTTACAGACAAAAATATTAACATGTACAATAACAAATCAATATCATTATATTCATTATTAAATGTATTTTCGCATCATATAGATTTTGTCATGGTAAATATTTTTTTTTATAAACTTGAACAAATTTTACAAAGTTTGACTTCAGTCAACTCCAATATCCAGAGTAAATAGATACGGAGGGAGTACCTGCGCCGGTGCGCGCGCCACCTCGACGCATACCTTGGCTTGACACGATTTGCTACCTGCCAAGCGCCAAACAAGCCCATGCATGTCCATGGATGACATTAACCAGACAAAACGAGAGTGTAGCGTTATGTCGTGTTCTAATTTTGTGGTGCCACGATCGGCTTAGAAATGGCAGGTTGTACGTACCGATCTGGTACCAACAGCGCCCATGCTTGAGGAATAAAAGCATCTACATCTTCTCTCTCAAAAAAAAAAAGGAATCTACATCCAAGACTTCTCAAATTGATTGGACACACTGATCACTAAGAACACCAAGAGAATCTCTAGCGGACCCCTTAAAACCGCAAACTATAAAACTAAAAAACGAGTCAAAAAAATGCATTTTAAGGGTTCATTTTAGCTACGGCTGAATAGATAATATAAAACAAACTGTAAAACTAGAATAAAGAGCTCCTTCTTTCGGTCCGGCCGCTGCCGCCCCTTCCCCTAGCCGGCCGCGTCCAACCCCGCCGGCCGTGCCCCGTCGCCCGTCGGCCGCACCCAGCCTCGCCGGCCGTGCCCCGTCGCCCGTCGGCCGCGCCTAGCCTCGTCGTGCCCCTTTGTCCGCCGCGCCAGGAGGATTTCGGTGGCCAGGCCAAGGTCATGGGAGGCCACGGCGATGTCGAGCTCGTCCAATTCGAACCGGCGATGATCGGTTGCGGCGTCTAACGGCCTTTTCCGATGTGCGGTGATGAATTCCGACGAGTTTAGGGTAGATTCCGGCAAACTTCGTGACGGCGTGTTTGCTCCGACGAGGTTTGACGGTATACGGGCCCCCCTAGATTCGGCTTTCCAACCTCCAAACATAAGGGTTCTGGGTGTGCATTTTCGGTGACCCTTAAAAAATTTACGGGTTAGACCACTTTTACGGTTCTGATACGGACACTTATTTTGATCAAAACTCTAGAATGCAAAAATTATAAGGGTTTGACCATTTATACGGGGTCTGCTAAAGATGTTCTAAACGAACAAAAGGGAGTAAAAGAAAATCCAATCAAATATCTCAAAGGCTTCTTAAATGATCGGATTGTCCGACGGCCCTCATATTACCCTCATATAGGAGATGAGTATGAGGAGTGATCGGACATGTTCGGTGAGTGGTCCTGCGTCGGCCACATATGATTTGACCCACCATAAAGCACATTTTGTTATATTTATTAATCCCTCTCTTGACTTCTATAAGACATTTTAGATGGTTCAGACAATGCCCAAAACAGTTCAGAACTAACCTCTCCATTTCTCAATATAAGTCTTTTTAGAGATTTAATTTGAACTACATATGCAACAAAATGAGTGAATCAACACTCTAAAATATTTTATATACATCCGTATGTAAACTATATTAAAACTATAGAACGACTTATATTTAGGAATTGATGGAGTAGTTGTCTAAAACGTCTTATAAAAACATCTGGAGGGAGTATTTCTTTTCTTTCCCTCTCCTTCTCTAGCAATCATATGCATATGTCCGGACATATAGAAAAAAAAATGAGGGCCATAACTGCATGATCGGACAAACAGAGAGACAAAACGGACATGGGCACGTCTATGGATGTTTGAGGGGTCAAATTTGCCTAATCCGACTGTGGATGCTCTAAGAGGAACGCGGGAATTGCACTCGAATTTGCTCCAACCCGGTGGGATTCAGGACGGATTCTCAACCTCCGGCCAGGCGAAAGTGATGAAGTTTTTGGCAGCAAGTCAAGAACCCAACCGACGGCGGCAGCGACACGGCTCCTCCTCCTCGTCGTGCACGCGGCGAGCGGCGAGCGGCGTGTCCCCCTGAGCAAAGACCGATGCGATGCCTCCGAATCTCAAGCTTTCTTCCACTATCAACGAACCTTTCCCTTGGCCGCATCCACAAATATGGCGCATGGGGGCAAAGAACTTCACATGCGTGATAATGATAATCGATACTGGTAGATACTACTCGGGACGTGCTGTGTGGAGGTGCCCTGTATTGTATTCTAGGCCACGTTCCGCTGCTAGTCTTTCGGCCATTCGTTCGGTCGGTGCGTCACATGACCGGTTGGCCGATGCTCCAGAGACAAAGGAAAAAAGAATTGAAGATACTAATGTACATGCTGATCCTTTCTTCAGAGGTTGCTGTATGAGAGCGGCAGTCTGTGCATGAGGACCACCGATGAAGAAATGCAGAGATATGAACGCGGGCCAAATGGCCGGACGGATTGGCCGGCCGCCGGCCACCGCGTGGCGGCACAAGGGCGTCCGTGGCACGTCTCCTCGGCATTCACTTCTGAATGTGTCCGTTGGGTAGTCTCCCTGCATTCAATCTGAATGTGTCCGTTGGTTTGGCCTTGCCAAATCACGCGCGACTTCGGTTCGTGCCTGGCAGATTGACGCATGTCCAGCGTACCCCGTGGCTTCCAAGAACATGCTGCGCATAAATAATCCAAGAAAGCGATCGCTCTGTTGCGCGGGATTTCAAATCCGAATTCGAACTACGCGCACACACAGTGGGTGGGGGGTGGGGGGATACGTTGCAAAAGAGAAGCTGTCATTCTTCGTGTTTCAGCAAATGGGATGCCCCCTCTAGATTTTGTTACGAAATGGGAGTACTGTTTTTTTTAAGAAACACATCATGGACACAAACGCTGGCATACACGTGTGTGCACTCACTCCTATGAACGTATGCACGCACATCATGGCACTATATCTGTATAAGCATCTCTGAAAGACTAACCCGCCTGATTTTAAGATAGAAGAAGTACCACAGACGTCTTGTAGTTGACCGACATGTATCACTGAGAAGTTGTCCACAAGTTGTAAGTTTAGCAACGAGCATTTTTTTGGTCGACCTTGCAGCCATTCGATTATTGGGCTAGTCTCATGTGCGTGGGTAAGTTCTTGACCTTGTGCAGCAGGGTGGACCAGTAGCGACGACATGCTTCAGCCAAGACCTAGGCAGCCTTTGAGCACCGTAGCATTGTGCTACAATACTTGCTACATGTACAAGTTAAATGAGCTTCACGCCCCAGGCAGCGGCCCGGACTGCTTGGGGCCTGGCACCGTCACTTGGGCGGAAGATACATTCCTGACACATAAATGAGTTTTTGCTTGTCAAAGAAAGAAACTGAAGAGCGGAAGAGCAAGTTCGAAGTTCATAAGCATCAGGCATGACCAGACTCGATTCTCGCCGGTACCGCACGGGTCGATTAGGCTACAAGAATTGTGGGGGTCCAAGAGAGGAGATCACTCGGTAACTTCTTCGAGCTCCGGATTTGGTGCTCAGAAGAAAGTATCGAAGAGAAAACATAAAACCAGTATTTTTTTTATCTGCACACTGCGAGAAGTTGTCATTCTTCGTGTTTCGGCAAATGGTATGTCCCCTCTTGATTTTGTTACGAAATGGAGTACTAAATAAAAAAAACACATCATAGACACAAACACTGACATACACGTGTGTGCACTCACTCCTACGAACGTATGTATGCACATCATGACACCATATCTGTATGAGCACCTCTGAAAGACTGGCCTGCCTGATTTTGAGATAGATGAAGTACCACAGACATGTATCGCTTAGAATTTTCCACAAGTTGTAAGTTTATCACTGAGCATGTGTTTGGTTGATCTTGCAGGCATTCGATTATCGGGCTAGCCTCATGTGCGTGGTTAAGTTCTTGACCCTGTGCAACCAGGCGGAACAATGCTGGCGACATGATTCAGTGAAAACCTAGGCAACCTTTGAGCATTGTAGCGATGTGCTACATTGCTTGCCACAACTACAAATTAAATGAGCCTCACGCCCTAGGCAGCTGCCCGAGCTCCGGATTTGCTGCTCTTCTCGACGGACCACCAAGCCGTTTGATCCTCTTCGCTGGCTGGGCGTGCTTTGAGAATGTATCAACAACAATGAGTAAATGAGAAATTGAGAATGCAGTTATACCAACATTTATACCTCAATAAAAAATATTTGTACTACCAACATTTATTTTCTCAATAAGTGGCTGGTAGTTGCCTGAAACAAATTACTCAGGTCCCAGGTCAGGCTCCCCCTTCAGAAAAAAATCTAGGCAGGACAGCTTCAGTTATGCAGTTAACGCAGGCCCTCCGCCCTCTGGGTGATTTAGCTTCACTTGTTCTGCAACATTGGCACACCAGTGCTGGCCTTGCACCTTGCAGCGAGTGAACCAAGTGAAGTCTCCTCCATCTCGACTCAGTAGGCAACACATCACATGAACTATGCTTGCCATGATCACAAAAGAGTAGTGCTAGGCGCACGATGATCTTTTTATTTTACGACGTTCGCACGACAATGCTCAATCACCCTTCGGTCAAATCTATGCATCAATTGGAATCATGGGATTACAACATCGGACGTGAATTTGTACATATAGTCATACGCGTAGTGATTCCAGATCACAAATCACCTTGGAACATGACAGTAACAGGATGCAACAGGCATGGCATTTCATAGTCACGGGGCCATAACATTTAAAAGCACAAGTTTGGTAAATAATCCGAGCACCCGTTGGGCGCAATGCCTCACCAAATGTTATTTACTAAACGCTGGAAGCCGAGGGGGTGTCTGAAACACATTACTCTGAAACAGTATACTACAGTACGTACATAAAGCTCAAGTTCACCTTACAGGTGACCCACCAGGGAGGAATGCAACCGTGGGATTCACTTTTATTTTAAGTACGAGCTTAAACCCTTAGACCGCCATGGGACCCACTAGTTCTGCAGCATCGACACCGCCTCCTTGTCGGTGAACCAGGTGAATTCTCCATCATCAAGTATAGCCATCTCAACAGGGAGCAAATCAGATGTCTTCTTGTCCGAAATCGCCTTCTGCACTGCACCGGCTTTCCCAGCCCCAGTTACCACCATGGCGACATATGCGGACGAGTTGATCACCGGAAACGTGAATGTGATTCTCTGTGGTGGCGGCTTTGGAGAGTCCAAGATGTGGGTGACCCACTTCTTGTTCTCTTTAACAAGAGGATGGCCTGGGAAGAGAGAGGCGATGTGACCGTCAGGGCCCATGCCAAGAAGCTGGAGATCAAACCTGGGAAACCCAGTTGTCTTTGACATTGCAAGGACGCCATTCTTAACAAGTTGCTTCAAGATAGTTTCATAGTCCTCTGCTGCTCCCTCAGCAGACAAGGCATCATTGATAGCATACACTTGACCAGCAGGAATTGGTACCTACAAAGTAGAAGACATGACCCAGTTAAAGACTTCTCAATAGGTAGAAAGTTACATGTAGCTACAAAACTGATGAGAATGGAACAATTATACATAAGTAAGAATGTGTCACTATCTAAAGAACTGCAACTAAACATGTCACAGAAAATGAAAGTTGTATCACTTGAAAAAGCTGCAGATTTACAGGATTGATCTTTGCAAATGTTTTACCAGGTCACATAAACTGAACCTATGTAAGACCATATTTAGCCAGAACCGCATGTTATCTGTACCAGCTGTCTAGGTATTTTCCAACTGAAGCTAACATACCTACCCCAACTTGTTTGGGACTAAAGGCTTTGTTGTTGTTGTTGTTGTTGTTGTAAGCTAACATAAATATGGCGTTATGCCATACATGCAAATGACTTTGCACATCACTAGAATTTGTATGATAAATTAATAACATGAGTTTAATTATGATCTTCTTTAGCCAGGTATGCTGCACATGATTTTATATAGAAGTGCACGACAGGAGACACCATATGCTTTCATACTCACCAAATTTCTTACAAGGCATGGATTCATACACTCAGATATAGCTCCAAATCTATCCAAAGTTAACATGGTGAAGCTAAATGACCTGTTACCAAATCCAAGCATATAATCCTATTCCTTTACAACTCCCCGTCACTACAAGACACAAATTATGTCTTCCAAATGCCCTAAATTACCGTAGGAAAGACCTATATGGGTGGAAACCGGCAGTTGTTACCATAGATTCAAGCACGGCGGTCCACACTATCGAAAGGACTAACTAAACTTCTCGCAGAAAATGGAAGTTGCATCACTTGAAAAAGCTACAGATTTACAGGGTTGAATGTCACAAATGTAACTGAACTTATGTAAGATCACGTTTTGCAAGAATCACATGTTATCTGTACAGCTGATCACATGCATGATTTCCAACTGAAGTTAACATAAATATGACATGATGCCATACAAGCAAATGATTATGAGCATCGCTACAATTTGTACGATAAATTGATAACACAGGTTTAAATATGACCTTTTGTAGCCAGATATGTTGCGCATGGTTATATAGAAATGCACGGTGTGGAGGAGAGGGGCCATATGCTCTCACAAATATAATCGCTGAAATTCTTACTAGGCATGGATACACTCAAACAGCCCCAAATTTATTCGGAGGCTAACATGGTGAAGCTAAATGACCTGTTACCAATCCAGGCATTGCCATAATCCTGTTCCTCCATAACTCCCCATCACTTTCAAGCAAAAAATAAATAAATTATATCCTCCAAATGTCCTACCTTACGATAGGAAAGGCCTAAATGGGTAGATAACCGGCAGTTGAAAGGGGTAAATCTAGGAAGAACCCGTGGGGAATACCTTGGAGAGGAACCCATCCAGGGCGAGCTTGTAGTTGCTATCCTCGTGGTCCTTGGGCACGACCCTCTCGTCTACCCAGAACACATGCCACTTGCTCCAGTCAACCGTCTCCAGGTACGGCGCCTCCGTCAGCTTCCTGCGAAGCCAAAAGAAATCAGGGATCCTCACGCGATCCGGGAGACCCCGAGCAGCCAGAGAACGAGCGATCTCCGGGGAGGACGGGCGGGAACGAACCTGAGGGCGTAGATGAGGGATCCGCCGGAGAGCACGACGGTGACGGCGCCCCTCTCGGCGGCGAACTTCGCGGAAATATCCGCTGTGTACTTGGCCAGGGCCACCGCGAGGTTCTCCTCGGCGTCGAAGATGAGCAGGTCCCTCTTCGAGGAGGCGGCGGGGGCCGGGGCGGCCATCGCGGCGGCGGGGAGGAGGACGGGGGTCGTGCGCGCGGAGGAGAGGAGGCGGGGACGGGGGCAGGACCGGAGGCTCCGGACCGGGACGAGGGACGCCGGCGGCGAGCGGCGGCGGGCGAGGAGGGGAGGCAGGGAGGAAGATGCGGCGGCGGAGACGGAGACGGACATGGAGGTGGACATGTTATATGCGGGGTGTGGGGCTGGTGGCGGAGGCGACAGGTGGGTGGTGAGGCTCGCCGCGTTTTGTACCGTTGAGATCCTGATAGACGGCCGGCGTGCGGAGAAAGCCAGGCGAAGAAAGTGCGCCCAGCACTCCTCAAAATGTTCCAAATTCGCCGTTCCTTTGCCCGAGCAACTCAACGGCCGACCAAACTGATGGTGAATTTGACCGCCTTTTGTTCTTTTGGGTTAGTCAGGCAGACACGAGTGTCCGTTTCTGGGTCAGCACGTGCGCCCAACACTGATGCGACCCATTTCGACGGTGTAATAAAAAAGGACGGCCCCGCCACAAGGTCAGCTTAAAAAAAGATGACCGTCGTCGCTGACACGTGAGTCCGAGGTCATAAATTAAGCTGACCGGCAAGGTGACGGGTAGTTAGGCGACCGCCAGGTGGAGCCGCGGCGAACATCGAGAAGGCACGCGTGGTGTTCGTTCCGCGTCCGCACCGACGCATTTGGGGCGCAAATTTGGGCCGCAAATGCGTCGGCGCGGACGCAAAGCGGACGCGTTTTGGGTTTGGGTCGGCGCGTTAGTCCTCTTCTTTTGTCCGCGCGAATCCAAACGGACGGCGGCGGACGAAATAAGACGCCTCGTTGGAGTTGCTCTTGGGCCAATTAGTTTGCCAAGAATTTGTAAGAGAAATAGGAGTAGATGGATACTCATTGAAAATTATGTGTGTGTTTTGGCAAAAGATCAAAAACAGATTCAAAATATGTGATGGGCGAATATATTTTTTGGCAAGGCTAGTTTTGGCACCAAACAACATACATATATTCAACAACAAAAATACATACATACATTCATGGCTTGTTTCAAACGTAGGATAGACAATACAAGGAATGAAAACATAATGTTTGTGCAGATGTTAATAATCCCCCCAAATGGTAGAGAAATGGCAGAATTCCTATAGTTATTTATAAAGTTAATCAACGAACAAAAGGTCGCCTTGGGAACATTTCACAGATTCATTCCTATGGATTTTTTCTGTTCCAAGCAATTCTTAACTAAAAGTTGTTGTAAAGAACATTCTTAGCTTCTGTTTTATCCAAGGGATAAATGCCCTCAAGCTTTTACAAAGAATGATATGCCCAGAATTCAATGAGCAAAGTTACCACCAAAAGTTAATGCCAGTTTTATTACGCGACAACATAATAAAAACGGTAACATGGTACCACCAAATGCATCATTCAATAAACTTTTCGAACTTGTGTATCTTCCTTGCCATTGGCTCAATGCGTCACAATAATAACTAGGGGGATGCCAACGTCCAACCGTCAAACGTACATTATCCATGATCTCCATCTTTGAAACCTCTCCTTTATTCTCAAATAAAATTCTTCTTAAAGTCATTTATCCTCAAATAAAATTCTTCTTAAAGTCAATGAAGATAGTATGTATGACCGGCAAGATATTCTAACTCTGTGAGGTTTGCTTGGGACAAACAGTGGATTAACCTATCTATCATGTTTAGCAAGTTCGTAGGGGGGGGGGGGGGACAAATGCAGTTGCAAGAATTAGGTTTAAATGGGGAATCAAGAAACGAGAAATATTTGGTATTGCTTGTCTATGTGGCAAATTCTACGAGCTAGACTGTTGGTTGTTTGAAGGATCAGATTTAGGCAACAATCCATGGTTGTACAAGAAGACTTCTTCTAAAGCTGGTAAAGAAACCTGACTAGGGCATGTGCAAACAGATGGGGAGTATGATTGATGGGTATTTTTGGGCACATCAAGGGAGTTAGAACAAATTCCACTAGTTGAGTTGGAGTAAGTTAACACAATGAGAAAAGGACAATGGGCTTGGATATAAGGATTCGTATGCCTTTAGTATGGCCATGTTGGCAAAACAAGGTTGTCACTTACTTAGAAATCATCCCTTCTTCTGTGCACGAGTTGTGAAAGCTAAGTATTACCCAGATAGAGATGTTCTGGAACCACAACCAAAGGAAGACATGTCCCACACTCGCCATATCATTTTGAAGGTGATTGATTTGTTAGGGGGGGGGGTCAATCAGCGAGTTGGGGATGGTGCAACGGTGAAAACTGGGGATGAGCATTGGCTGCCCCGGTTATGGTTGTGCCAACCGGTAACACCGTGTGTTACAATTTGAGGTGGGACACACAACTCGTACACGAAATGTTATAGGGACACGACAAAAGTTGATCCTGACTATACCTCTCAAGGAATATATGGAGCATGAATGGACAAAACACTTTGAAATAAAGGGAAGGTTCATTGTCAAGTTTCCCTACAGAATGTACCAAGAAAATAGTGCATGAGAAAGCAATGCGACATCATTAAGGTTATCACTTTAGCGTGAATGAGATTTGGAGTGCCCTTGTTGAAAGTGCGGTCATATGTGTGGCGCATTGCTCACAACATTCTTTCTATTTGTTGGAGAATTTTACACCGAGGTATAAAAACTAATCAGGTATATCAAATATGTGGTCGTTGTAATGAGGATGGAGTCCACCTTTTCCTCGGGTGCAAGGAACTAAAGAAGCTTCTAAACCACCATGAACCAGATGGCATATGAGAATCACCCCCTCCTAACTCTGGATACACCAAAAAGAATTATGAGCATAGCGTTGCTTTGAGGTTGGTGGTCATAAGGGACAAGGCGAACTCGTCGCAGAGACACCCTAAAAATTAATGATGTGTTCTACATGATTCGTCGGCCATTTTTAACTTTTAAAAGGGATTTCTAGGTCCTAGCAGTTGAAGCAAATAGAACTCAATACTTGTTTAGTTTCTTCGGACGCCCCACTCTACATTTCTTGGTGGAAAAAGCTTTTTCAAACCAGCTTCGTGACCCTTCTCTTCTCAACCCTTAAAAATGAACCTACAATTGACTCACATAGAAAATAATACCATGATCAACACCCCCCAACCTCAGCCCCCAGAAAAAACATGGCAGGGCCGCTAGAAAGCTATGAAAAAATTCAAAAAGTATGTGTTCACATGTATGTTTACACTCCCATAAAATTTTGAATTTAAATTTGATCTACACATAGCAGAGAAACAAAAAATACAAACGCCAACTATGAATAGGGTGTGAAATTTTGTCTTCTGTCTTTTTTTAGACTATTCATACCGTATCAACTAGAGCATCATCTTCTTCTGCAATCTTGGGGAAAGCGTGATGAGCAATCTCAAAAAAATTACAAAATATCTCAGGGCCAAACATGGTTGCCGGCGATGAGAGTAGTGTGCTAGTGGCGAACCAAGTCGGTTGGTCCATTTAAACCCACCATGATATTTGCCCAACCTAACGATGGTTGAGCCATCACCGTTGTGAGTCTTCAGTGTGTCCTTGATTCCTATGCTTCTCCAAAATGTCAAATGAAGTGGATGTGGCGAGAAAGCAATATGTCATCATTTTGGTAATCACCTTAGTTCGAGTGAGATTTGGGGCGCCCCTGTCCGGCGAAAGTGCTGACATATCCATGGTGCATCGCTCACAACATCCTTCCTATGTATTGGAGCATTTTATGCCGAGGTATGCAAATTAATCTGATATGTCTAATACCTGGTATTTTCAACGAGGATGGAGTCCACCTTTCCCTAGGTGTAAGGAAGTAAATCTGTTAAGATACTAAGCTTCCTACATTTGGAGCCTCCTGATGTGTCGGGGGCTGTGAGGCTGCTGGGGGCCGCTTGTAAGGGTGTGTGTTGTCGGTTGAGGTTTCTGTTTGTTTCTTCTTTTTCTAATTTTATTCTTTTTCTTTTTTTGGCTTTTCTTCTCTTTTAAATCTTAATTTACATATCGCTTCAAGTCATGAATATCAATTAAAATCTCTAAACATTTTTTTAATCTGATTTTCTAAAAAAAATCCTCAAACATTTCATTAACGTTTTTAAAGCTCACAAACACATTTTAAGTTTTTGAACTTTATGTAATTTTTTTGAATATTTTAAATATCAATGAACATTTTTTGAAATCTAGAACATTCTTTAAAAAACATGGTTTTTAAAATTTGTAACGTTTTAAAAATCCAAGAGTTTTTAAAATCCATGAACATATTTTTAGTTAACGATCTTAAAAAAAGATAGCCGGCTTTTTACAAGATAGCAGCAGAACGAGCGAGTGGGGCAGGGAGATGAGCTGAGCAAGCGGGAGCTTCGGAGGTCGGCTCATGTGAACATTATAGTAGCAGTTCCACGATTTTAACGTGAATAGGAGCTCACATGGCGGAATTACCTTTCTAATCTTGAGCTCAAATGTTCCTGGTGTGAACAGTAAAATCAGAAAAAATAAAAAAATATTGATTTTTTTTTGTGACAAACTTTAAGAAATGTTTGAAGTGAATACAAAGTTTTATCACGGCATCACATTGGAGGAAGTCGTGGCAAAAAAAAAAATCAAAGCCCCAAAATGTGTTTGAAAGTAACATTTTCAGAGCATTGATTTTGTTTTTGTATCACGCCTCCACCAATGTGATTTCGTGATGAATTTATGCATGCACTCCAAACATTCCTTCAAGTTTGCCCAAAAAAATCAGTATTTTTTAAATTTGTTGTTCATCTACGAGCATTTGATCTCAAGATCAGAAACTCTGCATCCCTCACAAGGGTGTGAGGGGCTCACACAACAACCACCGGCTAACCCCGAGGCTGAAATGTGTAAGTACACCACGACCGCACACCGAACAACTCCACCCTCATGTCAACACAAATACCGCATCCTAGCACAATATACGAACGAAAAAACTAGAACATAATTAAAACCCAGATAAAACTAAAACGAAACAACTAACCTTCTAGGGAAAAAAGACAATCCCATGAGTGAAGAACAGTGTGGCGTAGCATGCATTAGCCTCTCATGAGCTTTGAATCACCTTGAACTAGATGACATATGAGAACGACTAGAGTGTCCAAATCCAAAAAGCAAGTTCCATTCTCCCCTAGCCCTAGATACACCGGATTTTTTATAGGCACAACATTGTTTTGAGACTGGTGGTCATAAGGGACAGTGTGAACTTAGTCGAAAGCCCCGCGAAAGTTGATGATGTGGTGTACATGATCCACATGCACATGACCCAGATTTTAGTTCCTGGTAGCTGAAGCAAGAAGGAACTCCACACTTGTTTAGTTTCTCCGGGCAGCCCCCTCTACATTTCTTGTTGGTGGAAAAGAAACTTTTCTCAAACTAGCTTCCTGAGCTTCCCTTGTCAACTCCAAACAAGAGAGCCCTCCGCGTCGCCTCGATAGGCGACTCAGGGGAAACTAGGGTTTGCCTGCAGCCTCCACCTTTCCACCCTCCTCCCTCATTTGCCTCCACCCGAGACAACCAGTAGGCAAACCCGTGCGGGCGCCGGTGATGGTGATAAAGGGATCTCATCACTCCGGCTCTTGGCGTGGACAATGGACCCTAGGGCGGCAACACTGGCAGGTCTGGCGGTGGCGTCTGGCGGCAGGCGACGCTTGCGAGAGGTGAAGCTGGTCGGAGGCTTGACCGTGAGGGTGGTGAGTCGTAGGCGGGAGTTGGCCGCATTGTCGTGCTTCCCTACATTAGATCCGGAGGTTCAAGCTCCTCTCCCCTGCCATCTCGCCCCCACCGGCCGGCGGTAGGTGGCCTCGTCCATTGGCTCTTGTGGAGGTGGTTACAGACTGAGGGAAAGTCTGGTCGGTTCTAGCCTGACTCGACGGTAGTGATGGCCAAGGTCACCGCTGTCCTCCGT
Organism: Triticum aestivum; assembly: GCF_018294505.1. NCBI lineage: Eukaryota > Viridiplantae > Streptophyta > Magnoliopsida > Poales > Poaceae > Triticum > Triticum aestivum. Next base: position 502,147,103 of record NC_057807.1, on the reverse strand, counting down.
AGAGGCACCGCCAAGGTCCCTCCCCTCCACCCCGACCCCAATCCTGGGTGAAAGTCCAAAATTCGTCTCGGATTGGACGGCGGCGATGCCATGTGTGCATGCCTTTCTAGGAGGCATCGCCCGGGGTGTTTGGTTTGTTCGGGTGTGAGGTGGTGCTGGCAATGGAGCGTATTGTTGCAAGTGTCTGCGTGCTTCAGGCTGGTGTCTCTTTGTTGGCAGCTCTCATTGCTTAGTTTTGGCTGGACGACGTCTTCGATCCTGGCGGAAGGGGATAGGGTTCCCCTTCTCGGTGGTAGTAGCACACCAGAAGCCGGAGGCACCCAGGCTATCCATTGTAGCTGGTTGCTCTGCTCGCTTGTTGCACTTCACCATGGTGCCATGTTGCCTCCTCGATGGTGATTGCTACCAGAAGTTCTCCCACTCCATTTGGTTGTTCTAGACTGCGGCGGTGCTGCCGGCAAGGCGTGCCCAAATCAAGGTGGTTGCCTAGTGGTTGTTGCAGGCACTGCGGCCGGTATTTTTCTGGCTCTCAGGTGAGCGTCTCTACATCTCGACAATGTCGAGCCTTTCAATCCAAGGCGAGGAGGTAGGGCCCCCATTCGGTGTTAGAGAAGAGGTGCTACGCTCCACTAGCCCCTGGTTGCATCCAGCTCTTTGCGACCCCTGTGAGGGTTGGTTGTGCCTCGCCTTGCTCCCTCTGTTTATGATTTTTAGGTGCCATGCGTGGAATGCATCACCAATCAAGCTATGCCCTTTGTCATGCTCTCCTCTTAGATGCTTGTTTTGGTTGTGTTGTGTTTTCTTTCAGTGCTCCTTGTATAAGTTTGGCTGTTGTGTCATATTGGTGTTGTAATTCTTCGCCGGTTGATAGCCTTATTAATTTAAAGTCGGGCTCATCTAGAACCCTTGTTGTAAAAAGCTTCTCTTCTCAACCCTTCAGAAATGCCCCCACAGTTAACTCAATTTTACGGAGAAAATACTAGTGCGCTCAAACCTCTCCCCCAATGCATGTTAGCATCCCTAAAAGCTTTGAAAATTTTGAAAAAATTTGTTGTGTCTCAAGTATGTTTACAATCCTATATAATTTCAAATCTAAATTTGGTCTACACACAACAACAAGAAAAAAGATGTATCTAAATGTGAAAAAAATGTGCGGACATTTGTTTTTTATCTTCATTTTTGTGACACTATTCACACCATATCCACTATAACTTCTTTTCTTCTTAATCTTGGTTGACGCGTCAAGCAATCTAAAACTTGAAAGTTTTTTTAAGCGATCTCAAACTTTATAGTAAAAAATATCTCAGGGACTAAACATGATTGTGTAAGAGCATCTCCAGCCGCGCCTTCAGATCGGCTTCCCTAGGCGATTTTTTCCGCCGACGCCGAAAAACGGCCCAGTCGCGTCCCCAGAAGTCCGTTTTTCGCCGGTTTGGGCCGAAATCAGCGCCGGCGGACCCAGGCCGAACCGACGCGCCGGAGGGCGCTCGGGGGCGCCGGGGTGAGCGTTTTGGTGCGAAGCAGCCGCGGGCCCGCCGAGTTAGCGAGACGGCCGCTTCGTCGACCTCATCGCCTCGGTTCCCGCAAGAATCAATGTGAAGGCTGGCGCGCTGCCGCGCCGGTCAGCCTCCATTGATGCCTCACGGGTGGCGCAGTGAAGACGCCGCCAACGCGCGTCCGCTCGCATGCGCCACGTGTTCGCCCGCATGCCGCCCCCGCCACCTCGCTGCGGCTATAAAAGGCGCCCCTCCCCGCCTGTGAGCGCCACAACCCCCCTCTCCCTCCCGCGAAAAGCCTTCTTCCCGCCGACGAGCTCTCCCACCACTGTCTTCCCCCGCCGACGAGCGCAAAATGGCCGAGAGATACCCAGGCGACGGCGCAACGGCGAACGGCTTCGGCCGCCGGCACCTCCAGGAGCCGGAGGCGCGCCTTCTATATGAGGCCGAGTACCCGGCGTCCCCCGACATGCGCGCACCGGGGGCATGGAGGCTGAGCGCCGGCGGCGTCCCGGTGTCGCCGGTCCCCGAAGGAGCCGCACGGCGGGTGGAGATCGCCCGCATCCGCTCCTCGCCGACGAAGGAGCAACGGAAAGAGCCGAGGTACGCGGCTGACAGTGAAACATTGTGGACGCTGTACTTCGAGCGCTGCCGCGAGGAGAAGATCGTCTCCGTCAATGGCATCATCCCCCGCGACCGCCTCAACTCCGAAGGACGGCCCGAGTGGTGGGGCGTCCCCGGCCGCACACTCGACGCCATCCTCGACCACATCGAGACCGGCAATGTGCCGCGGCTGGAGTACCCGATGCGCCCCTCCTTCTCTCGCCGCCGTGGTAGTTCCTGGGTACTGCGGCGAATGGAGCCGGGGTCGTCCTCCTCGTCGGGCTCCGGCTCATCGGCCCTCCGCCCCGTCAAGCCCGAGCCGGAGGAGACACCGCTCGGGCATCGCGCGCGGAGCGGCGCCCTCGTCATCAACGAGCCCTCTCCTACGACGGCACTGACGAGGTGCTCCCTCCGCCTGGTCCGGCCGAAGCCCGAGCCGGACATGCCCCCCGTGAAGCCGTAGCACGCCGGCATGGTGGTCCCCCGACGACGAGTCCGCCCTCAAATGGGTGAGGGAGGACTACGTCCGCGAGCAGGTGCGCCGCCAGCGTCGGGCGTACCTGGAGACCCAGACCCGTAGCCGCGCCGAGGCCCGCCACCACGCCAAGGAGGACAGCGTTATCGTCATCGACAGCGACGACAAGGTCGGGGCCGGGCAGTCAAGTGATGTCAGCGACCCGAGCGAGGGGTGCAGCACGGACGTCGTAGGCGAGGCGCGCGACGACGACGATGACGACGACGGCGGCGACAGTGACTACACCCGCTTCTACAGGCTTCTCGGCATATAGACGGCATCGGTGGCGGCAGTGGCTAGGCTTTTTAGTTAGTTTTTAAGTTAGTTCATGCATGTTCTAAGTTTTTGTACAAATTTCGACGAACAATGTCCGAGTTCATGCAAAAGTCGCCGAGTTTGAAAAAAAAAAGTCAAACTTTGCCGAACCCGCGGCGACCGTGGGCGTGTGACTGGGAGCGAACCGAACCCAGGGGCCGAACTAGCGCCGGCTCGTCCCCAAGCCGCTCTTTTTCGGCTCTCTGAGGGCCGAACGGCTGGAGATGCTCTGAGACAAGGATAGTGGTGGCCTAGTGGCGATCCAAATCGGTTAGTCCATCCAAACCCACCATGATCTTAGCCCAGCCCAACGATGGTTGAGGTTGAGCCATCGCCATTGAGAGCCTGATCTTTCAGCCTGTCCTAGATTCCTAGGCTTCTCCAAAATGAAATGAGGCGCGTTTGGCGATTTGCACCCAGCCGGCACTCGCTGCTAACGAACGACACACGCTCCATCAGCGCCAGCGCCGCCGGTCGCTTCCCCAGGGTGACGCCCTAGCTGCGCAGGTGCATCTTTACGAGAGTGCTGCGCGCTCGACGACGAGGGAAGGCGCGGCGGATCCAAAGCGAGGCCGGTGACACGTCCGCGACGGCGACGGCGGACGCCGGGGGAGCAAAGGCGAGACGCGCCATGCCTAATCATGACGGCGCTGAACGGGGGATGCTCGCTAGCTAGCACGTCGCCGTCAGGCTCGGGTTCAGTCTTTCAGATCCGACATCGCGAGGGGCGGTGAGCGCGAAGGCAATCGCTGAGTGGGGAGCACGCTCGCGCGCACGGCACTGCTGCTCGCGAGCGACGTCCACGAGTTGGCTTCCACTACCGAGCATGAAGACCTGTTGTTCAACTGACGAGCAGATTCTCAAAAATTAAAAAAAGGACCTAATTTAAAATAGAATCATACTTCCTACTCACTTCGTTCTTGAAAGAGTGTACTTCCAACTTTGTTGGAGGGCCAAATTATCTCAAAATTTGACCGAGTTTGTGCAAAAATATATCAATACTTGTGAAGCCAAATAGGCATATGACGAAAATATATTTTATCATGAATCTAATGCTACTAATTTGATGGCATAAATGTTGATATATTATTGTATAAATAAGTCTAACATAAAAAAGTTTGAATACCAACAAAGTTGAAAGTACACTCTTTTAAGGACGAAGGAAGTACGTCTCACAATAATCGTCTCAACTTTGTATTAATTTTAACAAGTATGCCCTATGTTCTCTTCCTCTACGAAAATATGAGAGAAAGCTCCTCGTAGACTAAATTGTAAACAGACGACTTTACAATATAGCATTCAAGTTTGTCCAAAAATTATTAGTTAACACCAAGGTTTTAAATCATGTTTTTCGCAGCAACACGGTGAGGTCTGAGCTATAGCTATGTCAGCTATCACAAGCTATAGGAAAGCTATTTACAATAGTATTTTAAAAATATAAAAACTAAAAGAAATGCCTCAGAAAATAGGCTTAGTAAGGACTAAAGAAGAGAATTAACTAATTAAACTATGGATAGATAAAGGAGCCTTGAGCAAGGAAGACATAGTTGTCTTTCCTCCTCCTGAAGAAAGTTTCCTTCCTCCCGCCGCCGCCGCCGCCGATCCACCCCATCTCCAATGGCCTTTGGGGCCGTGGAGGTGTGGAGGATCTCGACCCCCTGCCGGCGGGAGGGAGCCCATTCTCTTTTCTGTTAGGTCAACGTCTTGGTTGGGGCTGTGTGACAGTGGCGAAGCCTCTTAGTAGGAATAATGTCTCCCACGTCCTATCCTCGTCCTGATGGCGCGAATAGCGTTATCGGCGGATGTGTGGAGGTGTGTCTCCATCGGATCTCGTGGGATACGGTCGGTGCCGGTCTTCAATGGGTCTATTTCAATCCAATTTTTGTTCATCTTTGTTTGTGCGGTTACATGTTTGATCTTTCCAATCTACTACTCTCTTCATCGACGATGATTGCTGCTCTGGTGCGCTAGTCCTTTGGGGTCTCGCTACTAGGGAAATGCTTATACACGGGAGCTCACCAGTAGCGCTTTTATAAAGTAAGCGCTGCTGCTAAATAGCAGTAGCGCTTTGGCAGTAAGAGCGCTGCTACTATGCATATAGCAGAAGCACTGTAGGTACAAAACACGCTACTATTATAATTGACAAGCCGTTGCAGGCAGGAGGTATACTAGTAGCGCTCATACATAAAAAGCGCTACTGCTATTGAACTTAGCAATAGCGCTTTCCTCTAACCAGCGCTACTACTAAATTCAATCCCGTCCTAAGATCAAAGTTTAGTCCCACCTCGCTTCGCGAACAGAATGTTTACCACCTTAAATATGGTGCTTCTCAAACTATCACAATCACTTGGTCTTCATTGTACTCTATGTGTAGGATCTGTGGCAATATGCCGGCAAAGATTCATATTGACAATTTAGATTCTACACAAAAAGATCAATGATGACCAATGCTTTTTTTTTTTAATTTGATGCTTTTTTTACATGCTAATAATCATAGTCTTAATAGTAGTGCTGGTTCCATAAAAATGCTACTGCTAATAATAATAGAAGTAGCACTTGTTCCATTAAAGCGCTACTGCTATGTATCTTAGCAGTAGCGGTGGTTACAGACCAATGCTACTACTACAGGTACCTTATCCACACGCCCCGGCCCGCCACGTCCTCTCACTCTTCCCTCACACTCTCACTCGCCTACTCCGCCGCGCGCCGTCGCCCCCAAGGTACGTATCTGCCTCCCTCCCTCCCTCTCCGCCCTCCTCTCCTCTCCCCTCCCTCTCGCCGCCCTCCTCCTCTTGCCGTCCTCCTCTCCCCTCCCGTCGCCCCACCTCCATACTCCTACTCCCTCATCCCCCCTCCATCTGCCGCCATCTCGGCCTCCTCCCTCTCTCCTCCCTCCCTCCCTTCCTCCCTCCTCCCTTCCTCCCTCCCCCATCTATGTTAATTATTTTGAGTAAAATAGAACATATAAGTTATATGAACAGAATGTAGGTATTTTGAATAGAATAAAATAGAAAATATAGGTAGAATGTAGGTATTTTGAATAGGTAGAAGACTAGTGAATAGGGTTTTTGAATATAAAAAGTTTTAGTAATAGAAAATTTTAGTAATATAATTTTTTAGGTATAGAAAATTTTCAATTATAGAAATCTATTGGAATGCTACACGAGAAATTTTTAGGTATCAAATTTAGTAACAAAAATTTTTAGTAAGAAAATTTAGGTATAGATTCTTTTTGTAATTTTTATTTTCAATATAGAAATGTATTGGAAAATTTAATTACTTTTATGTCATTATCACTTTGTCATCAAAGAATGCTATATGAGATTTGATGATCTAAAATTTTCACTCGATGGAATATGCAGGCTTTGTAGAGTCGTGTCACCTTGGAGTGATTGTCATCCGAGCTACCTCTACTTCCTCTACACCCGAGTCAGTGAGCTAAAAGTCCACCTCCTCCTTCTCTACTCTTCGGTGTTGAATAGAGTAGAACTAGAGTAGAAATATATTGAAATATTTTGTCAATATTGAGCCATTGAAATGCAGTGAGCACCAGTTTATGCTCATGTGCAAATGTTTATGATAATTGATTCAGATATAATTTCAATTTTAAGCATCGTTGTATGTGTATGTACATCTTTGTGTCGCAATGAAAATCCGAGTGGCCTATGTTTTGCCAGAGTGTTGATTCATTTTCGTTCCGGTAAATTTTAGTCGCTCGATATGTTCTATTTTAGCAAAGGCTATGCCGGATTTTTCCGTGAATGGAAGCATGACTTGTGCTAGAATATGTAGGAAATATCGAGTGCCCCAGATTTGCTATAAAGAGAATTAAACGACATTTTGAGTTGACTTTAAGTCTGTCGAGGCTCCATACATGACAGCCAAAAATTAGTGAGAGAGAGAGTCTCCACCATATATGAGAGAAGAAGAATGCCGACTGTTTTCGTGGGGGGGCGCTTCTCCTTCTTCTCTTTGTGCTAGACATTTGTTATGCACTAGGGGAAGAAGGAGTAGCGACCATCATCGATGGTTGAAAAATTGGTGAGGGAGTGTCCACCATTTATGAGAGAAGAAGAATGTCGACTGTTGTCATGGGGGTCGCTTGTCCTTCTTCTCCTTGTGCTAGATATTTGTTATGCACTATGGGAAGGAGGAGTAGCGACCATCATAGATGGTCGAAAAATCAATGAGGGAGTGTCCACCATATACGTGAGATAAGAGTTTAGGAAGGAAGACTCGACAGACCTAAAGTAAACCATTGCATATTGAGTAATAGTGTTCTGCGTGTTGAGTTTCCTGGTAGTTGCCTTCGATCATTTTTAAATGTTTCAACTATGAACATAGGAAATGTCTGACAACAAAAGGGAATTTGTTATGTGTGAATACTGCAAAGACGAGCGCGGCCTGTGCGACAGGCCTCACCTAGTTGGTGGTAGGTGCTTCAGCATCAAGCTGGATAAGACCTTCGAAGTGGATACAGTAAGTCACAACAACAAGTCTTTTTTGTAATTAAGCATGACTTCTGCTTCTTTTGCTTCAATTTATAATTTTAATTTTTTATAATTCTACTAGCGTATCCCCTGCCATGCAAGAATTTATGTCTTGGATAAGATTGGTTTCAATACTATGGACAGTATGGAGGTAAAGAGAGTTCACTTGAGGACCGAGCATGGTTATACTTTTGCCATAAAATTATACAATGTAGATACCTACTCCTATTTTGAATGAAAAAATTGGAGAGCACTATGCAAGGCTTATGCATTTGAGCCTGATATGCTTATCACCTTTGATATTGGTCCGAAAGATGAAATTGAAGGTAATATCGACATCTGGGTCGATTTGCAGACGCCTCCAGTTCTACCTATATGTGAGTTTCTCAACCATATTTATTAAGTAATTTATATTGTTTATTTAAAAATAGTTGACAACTAATTTCCATTGACAGCTTATTTTCAATCAAGCAAATATGTCCGGCGCTTGATAGACAACACCTACTACTGTCCCGGGGCTGAACTAAACTGCGAGAAGATAAGTCATTACGTTTCATGACTTGAGGATCTTGATACTGTCAAGATAGGTTATTTTCCTGGACTTTGAAATATTAGTAATCAATACATACGACCACTAATGTGCGTATTGAACTACGATCACATCTATTTAGGAAAGATGGTAAGATTTTTACTATTTGTCGTAAGTGCATCTTTTGCATACATTGTTTCTTAAGCTAAACTTCATTGTTAAGTATGTTACTATGATGTTCTTCACTAGGGACTCTCGATGAATGTTGTGCCTCGTTGGATCGAGCCTGAAGGTCGCATGACAATGGTTAGCTTACGGCCAAGACATTCTACATTCATGATTTCTCAAAGCGAGCAAGTCTTAATAGTCAAAGACTGGAGCAAAATTGTGAAGAATCATAGCAGAGAAGTACTAGGGGGCAGCAATCAGAAGCGCAGCCCACAATTAGGAGACAGGTTCATCTGTATTCTCCAATATGATGAAGCAGGAGTGCTACACATGTTTTATGCTATTTTACCTGAGAGAGAGCAGCAGGAGTGATTAGCTAGCTCGAATGAGTTTGAAGATGATGATGTGTTACACTATGACTATGATGATTAAATAGCTAGTATTGATGGTAATGACTATGATGATTATTATTAGCTAGTGTTGGTGGTGATTAGATAGTACACTATGACTATGATGATTAAATAGTGTTGATGGTAATGACTATGATGATTATTAGCTAGTGTTGTTGGTGATGATATGATGTAAGAGTTTTTATATTAATATAATGATAATGTTGATCATGATTATCATGATAGTTTGTTATTATGATCATGATTAGTTATTATATCATTGGTGGAAGGAACACAGATTAGATTCATGTGGATGGATCAAAAGTGACCAAAAGTTGAATTAGTAGGATCGTTGTCCTAACTAAACTTTTGATTAATCCAAATGAATCTAATCCATGTTTCTTCCTCACATGAGCATTATAAATACATCACAAATACGTAGAGGGGGTATAAATCTGTGAAAATAGGAATACTAGCAGTAGCGCTGGAAAGCATCTACTAGCAGCGCTGGATTAGCAGCAACGCTTGATTTGTTCAAGCGCTACAGAGAGTTAGCAGTAACGCTGGTCAGGGCAGCGCTACTGCTAACCATACTTAACAGTAGCGCTGCCCTGACCAACGCTACTGCTACAACTTAGATGTAGCATGTTAGCAGTAGCGCTGGACCCATCGCTACTACTGTATGTATTTCAATCGCTACTACTAGGGTTTTCCTTAGTAGTGTCTTAGTACAACGACTTCCCGACTGTCTACTACAACAATGTTTGCCTGACTCCGATGAGGGAGGGGTGATGACGACGGCGTGCCTTCGGCTCGCTCCAGTGCTTGTAGTCGTCGCTTGGTGATCCATATACCTAGTTGTAATTTTATTGTCACTCATGTTCTTTGTACTGCCATGATAGATGAATAGATTGAAAATTTCTCTCGCAAAAAAAATTATGGATAGATGATTTTTTTCCTTCATGGTTGCATCCTGGTGAGAGACTGTCGGGGTGCCTAAAAGTAGTCGCTAGCATGCCGAAGCTCCAAGTGAAAACAACCTCCCAAAAAACATTGGATACTACATTGTTAAGGTTCTATTTTCCTTGCTATTTAGTTATATGCATGGTCGTTATGGTTTAAATTTTGATGTACCAATGGTTACATATTATTTTGGCCCATGTACACTTCTAAAGCAAGAGCTTTAGCTATAGTAGATAGCGAGCTATGTCAAATAGTGTCAGAAGTGCTATTGTGAGCTCGAGCTTCCATGAGCTTGGTTGAACAGTAAAATCTGAAAAGAATAGTACGCAAAATGAAAAAAAAAATGATTTTTCCTTTGACAAGCAACATTAATGTTTTTTCTACAAGCGTGCAAATTTTTTTGTGATGAAATCACATTCGTGGAGGCGGGGAAAAAATTTGATGCTCAAAATGTTTCTGAAAACCTGTTTTTGAAGCACCGATTTTTCCCACCCAAACCTCCCCTACCATATTATTGTTGGGGAACGTAGCAATAATTCAAAATTTTCTATGCATAACCAAGATCAATCTAGGAGATTCTAGCAACAAGAGAGAGAGGGGATGAGCATCTTCATACCTTTGGAGATCGCTAAGAGGAAGCGTCACTAGAACACAGATGAGGGAGTCGTACTCGTGGCGATTCAAATCGCGGAAGATCCGATCTAACGCCCAACTGACGGCGCCTCCGCGTTCAACACACGTACAGCCCGGGGACGTCTCCTCCTTCTTGATCCAGCAAGGGGAGAGGATAAGTTGAGGGAGAGCTCCGGCAGCATGACGGCGTGGTGGAGGAGCTTGCAGTTTTCCGGCAGGGCTTCGCCAAGCACTACTATGGAGGAGGAGGTGTTGGGGAGGGAGAGGGCTGCGCTAGGGGAAGTGTGCGGCAGCCCTCCCTCCTCCCCTATATTTATAGGGGCAAGGGAGAGGGGGGACGGCCCCCTCCAGATGGATCTAGAGGGGGGAAGGGGGAGGCTTGCCCCCCAAGCCAAAGGGGGCGCCCCCTTTAGGGTTTCCCCCCAAACCCTAGGTGCATGGGCCCTAGGGGGTGGCGCCCATCCCACTTAGGGGATGGTTCCCCTCCATATTCAACCCATAGGGCCCTCCGGGGCAGGTGGAACCTCCCGGTGGTCTCGGTACAACACCGATATACCCCCGAACATTTCTGGCGACCAAATAAGGACTTCCCATATACAAATCTTTATCTCCGGACCATTCCGGAACTCCTCGTGACGTCCGGGATCTCATACGGGACTCCGAAAAACATTCGGTAACCACATACTAATTCCCATAACAACTCTAGCGTCACTGAACCTTAAGTGTGTAGACCCTACGAGTTCGGGAATCATGCAGACATGACCGAGACATCTCTCCGGTCAATAACCAGCAGCGGGATCTGGATACCCATGTTGGATCCTACATGTTCCAAGATTATATCATCGAATGAACCACGATGTCGGGGATTCAATCAATCCCGTATACAATTCCCTTTGTCAATCGGTATGTTACTTGCCCGAGATTCGATCGTCGGTATCCCAATACCTCGTTCAATCTCGTTACCGACAAGTCACTTTACTCGTTCCGTAATGCATGATCCCATGACTAACTGCTTAGTCACGTTGAGCTCATTATGATGATGCATTACCGAGTGGGCCCAGAGATACCTCTCTGTCATACGGAGTGACAAATCCCAGTCTCAATTCGTGCCAACCCAACAGACACTTTCGGAGATACATGTAGTGTACCTTTATAGCCACCTAGTTACGTTGTGACGTTTGGTACACCCAAAGCATTCCTACGGTATCCGAGAGTTGCACAATCTCATGGTCTAAGGAAATGATACTTGACATTTAAAAAAGCTTTTAGCAAACGAACTACACGATCTTATGCTATGCTTAGGATTGGGTCTAATGTCCATGGTGTGATCCCGTTATCAATGACATCTAATGTCCATGGTCAGGAAACCATAACCACCTATTGATCAACGAGCTAGTCAACTAGAGGCTCACTAGGGACATATTGTGGTCTATGTATTCACACATGTATTGCGGTTTCCAGTCAATACAATTATAGCATGAACAATAGACAATTATCATGAACAAGGAAATAAAATAATAACCATTTTATTATTGCCTCTAGGGCATATTTCCAACAATATCCCACTTGCACTAGAGTTAATAATCTAGTTCCATTGTGATGAATCGAACACCCATAGAGTTCTGGTGTTGATCATGTTTTGCTCGTGGAAGAGGTTTAGTCAACGGATCTGCGACATTCAGATCCGTATGCACTTTACAAATATCTATGTCTCCATCTTGAACATTTTCACGAATGGAGTTAAAGCAATGCTTGATATGCCTGATCTTCTTGTGAAACCTGGGCTCCTTGGCAAGGGCAATAGCACCAATGTTGTCATAGAAGTGAGTCATCAAGCCCGACGCATTGGGAATAGCTCCTAGGTCGGTAATGAACTCCTTCATCCATATTGCTTCATGTGCTGCCTCCGAGGCTGCCATGTACTCCGCGTCACATGTAGATCCCGCCACGACGCTTGATACGTCTCCATCGTATCTATAATTTTTGATTGTTCCATGCCAATATTCTACAACTTTCATATACTTTTGGCAACTTTTTATACTATTTTTTGGGACTAACATATTGATCCAGTGCCCAGTGCCAGTTCCTGTTTGTTGCATGTTTTATGTTTCATAGGAAACCCATATCAAACGGAATCCAAACAGGATAAAAACGGATGGAGAATTATTTTGGAATATTTGGGATTTTCTGGAGTAAGAATCAACGCGAAACAGTGTCCGAGGTGGCCATGAGACAGGGGGGCGCGCCCTCCCCCCCGGGCGCGCCTGGCACTCTCATGGGCCACCCGTAAGGCGGTTGATGCCCTTCTTTTGCCTCAGAAAAGCTAATTTTATGAGAAAAATCTGGGCGAAAGGTTCACCCCAATCGGAGTTACGGATCTCCGGATATAAAAGAAACGGTGAAGGGGAAGGATCTGGGAACGCAGAAATAGAGAGAGACAGAGAGATAGATCCAATCTCGGGGGGGGGGGGCTCTCGCCCCTCCCACGCCATGGGAGCCAAGGACCAGAGGGGAAACCCTTCTCCCATCTAGGGAGAAGGTCAAGGAAGAAGAAGAAGAAGAAGGGGGCTCTCTCCCCCTTGCTTCCGATGGTGCCGGGACGCTGCCGGGGGCCATCATCATCACCGCGATCTACACCAACACCTCCACCATCTTCACCAACATATCCATCACCTTTCCCCATCTATATTCAGCGGTCCACTCTCCCGCAACCCGTTGTACCCTCTACTTGAACATCCTATGATGTCTGAGTAGATTTTCGTTGTCCTGTCGGTGATTGATGAATTGCTATGATTGGTTTGAGTTGCATGTTTTATTATTGGTGCTGTCCTATGGTGCTCTCCGTGTCACGCAAGCGTGAGGGATCCCCGCTGTAGGGTTTGCAATATGTTCATGATTTGCTTATGGTGGGTGGCGTGAGTGACAGAAGCACAGAACCGAGTAAGTAGGTTGTTTGCGTATGGGATAAAGGGGACTTGATGCTTTAATGCTATGGTTGGGTTTTACCTTAATGATCTTTAGTAGTTGCGGATGCTTGCTAGAGTTCCAATCATAAGTGCATATGATCCAAGAAGATAAAGTATGTTAGCTTATGCCTCTCCCTTAAATAGAATTGCAGTAGTGATTACCGGTCTAGTAATGTAGTCAATTGCTTAGGCACAATTTCACAACTCCTACCACCACTTTTCCACACTCGCTATATTTACTTTATTGCTTCTTTATCTAAACAGCCCCTAGCTTTTATTTACGTGTTCTTTATTATCTTGCAAACCTATCCAACAACACCTACAAAGTACTTCTAGTTTCTTACTTGTTCTAGGTAAAGCGAACACTAAGCATGCATAGAGTCGTATCAGTGGCAGATAGGACTTGAGAGAATATTTGTTCTACCTTTAGCTCCTCGTTGGGTTCGGCACTCTTACTTATCGAAAGAGGCTACAACTATCCCGTATACTTGCGGGTTATCAATACCTTTTCCTGGCGCCGTTGTCGGGGAGTCACAGCGTGGGGTGAATATTCTCGTGTGTGCTTGTTTGCTTTATCACTAAGTAATTTTTATTTTCTATTCTAAATTGTTCTCTATCTTTAGTTATGGATATGGAAAACGAAATACCAAAAAAATTAGGTGTACTTGCTACTCATGGAGATGGGGAACCTCCTAAAACCCTCGATGATCGTTATGTTCAAGATATTGTGTACTACTTTGATAATCCTGAGAAAACCCCATTCAATTATGTTATGGGAGACACGTTGGATCAACATGAATAATTTAGGGATTATCGCTTGACACAAAAAGGGGAACTATTATGGGATCAAATTCATATGTTACGTTGGTATGCTAGGCAACTATGCTTGAGATATGATTATACTTGTTGCTCTAGGATGAAGGCTCCACACCTTCCCTTTTCATGCAAATTTAATGATGATAAAACCTTAGCTTCTTATGCTAACGGTATCTATGATTACTATGATGTGGAACAAATAGAAGAATTTGTTGCTTTTATGGGTGCTTATGAGATTGAATCTATGTTTAAAGAGTTTGATAATTTTGATGATTCAGTTTATACTTTATAGACCTGAAAATTTTGCTATACTTAGATATTGCTATAAAAATTATGAATACAATTACAATATTGATGCATTTATTGAGAAAGTCTCCGCTGTCCAAGAAGAGACTAATATTTTGCAAGAAGCTATGGAAGAAGAAATTGATGAAACTGTGAGCTCATTGGATGAAAAAGATGATGAGGAGAGCGAAGAACAAAAGGAGGAAGAGCGGATTAGCTACCCGTGCCCACCTTCTAATGAGAGTAACTCTTCAACTCATACATTGTTTAATTCCCCTTCGTGCTTACCGAAGGATGATTGCTATGATGATTGTTATGATCCCGTTGATTCTCTTGAAATATCCCTTTTTGATGATACTTGCTATGCTTGTGGCCAAGATGCCAATATGAATTATGCTTATGAAGATGAACTTGCTATAGTTCCTTATGTTAAACATGAAATTGTTGCTATTGCACCCATGCATGATAGTCCTATTATCTTTTTGAATTCTCCAAACTACACTATATCGGAGAAGTTTGTGCTTATTAAGGATTATATTGATGGGTTTCCTTTTACTACTACACATGATAATTTTTATAGATATAATATGCATGTGCTTGCTGCTCCTACTTGCAATTATTATGATAGAGGAACTATATCTCCACCTCTCTGTGTTCCAATACGATAGAATTGCAAGAAACTACTTATACTATGCATTGGCCTTTACTTGGTGTGCATGAATTGTTCTTTTATGACATGCTGATGCATAGGAAGAGAGTTAGACTTCATTGCTGCATGATATATGTTACTTTGTGCTCACTACTAAATTAGAAATCATTGTTAATTAAAATTGGCTTTGATATACCTTGGGATCCGGGTGGATCCATTACTTGAGCACTTTATGCCTAGCTTAATGGCTTTAAAGAAAGTGCTGCTAGGGAGACAACCCAAAAGTTTTAGAGAGTCATTTATTTCTGTTGAGTGCTTTTATATAGTTTAAAAACAAAAAATAAAGTGGGGAACCGAAAACTTTTCAAAAAGGAAAGTGAAAGTTAGAGAGACAAGCATTTTGAAGTGAGAGCTAGCCTTGAACTTTGTTCATGCTCACGGAAACTTTGTGAATCTTAATTACAGAAACTTTTCATCAAAAATAATTATCCCCTTGTACAATTCCATTGTATTATAAAAATCATGTGCCAAGGTTTGCCTTTAGGATGTTTACAATGCTTGTTGGTTTGTATGGTGTAGGACAGAAACTTTGGTTGTAGTGTGCGATTTTATGTTTTTAACTGGAACGTCAAACGGTTCTGATTCTTTTTGAGTTGTCTTGATGTACAAATTGTTTATTTTTCTAATTTTGGTAGAATTTTTGGGGTAACAGAAGTATGGTGAATGTTCGGATTGCTACAAACTGTTCTGCTTTTGACAGATTCTGTTTTGATGCATAGTTTGCTTGTTTTGATGAATCTATCAATTTATATCAGTGGATTTAAGCCATGAAAAAGTTATATTACAGTAGACACAATGCAAAAACAAATATGAATTGGTTTGCAACAATACTTAGAGTAGTGATTTGATTTATTATACTAACGGATCTTACCGAGTTTTCTGTTGAAGTTTTGTGTGGATGAAGTGTCTAATCGAGGATGTCTCGATATGAGGAAATGGAAGAGAGGCAAGAGCTCAAGCTTGGGGATGCCCGAGGCACCCCAAGTAAATATTCAAGGAGACTTAAGTGTCTAAGCTTGGGGATGCCCCGGAAGGCATCCCCTCTTTCTTCAACAAGTATCGGTATGTTTTCAGATTCGTTTCGTTCATGCATTATGTACAAGTCTTGGAGCGTATTTTGCATTTAGTTTTCACTTTTCTTTTATGCACCATGCTGGTATGAGATAGTCCTTGGTTGATTTATAGAATGCTTCATGTGCTTCACTTATATCATTTGATGTTTGGATTGCTTGTTTCTCTTCACATAGAAAACCGCCATTCGTAGAATGCTCTTTTGCTTCACTTATATTTGTTAGAGCGTGGGCATATCTTTTGTAAACTCTCTTGCTTCACTTATATCTATTTAGAGAGATGACAGGAATTGGTCATTCACATGGTTAGTCATAAAATCCTACATAAACTTGTAGATCGCTGAATATGATATGTTTGATTCCTTGCAATAGTTTTGCGATATAAACATGGTGATATTAGAGTCATGCTAGTGGGTGGTTGTGGATTGTAGAGACACTTGTGTTGAGGTTTGCAAGTCTCGTAGCATGCACGTATGGTAACCGTTGTGTGAAAAAATTGAAGCATGGGGTGTTTCTTTGATTGTCTTCCTTATGAGTGGCGGTCGGGGACGAGCGATGGTCTTTTCCTACCAATCTATCCCCCTAGGGGCATGCGTAGTAGTACTTCGAGGGCTAATAAACTTTTGCAATAAGTATATGAGTTCTTTATGACTAATGTGAGTCCATGGATTATACGCACTTTTACCTTTCCATCATTGCTAGCCTCTTCGGTACTGTGCATTGCCCTTTCTCACCTCGAGAGTCGGTGCAAACTTCGCCGGTGCATCCAAACCCCGTGATATGATACGCTCTATCACACATAAGCCTCATTATATCTTCCTCAAAACAGCCACCATACCTACCTATCATGGCATTTCCATAGCCTTTCCGAGATATATTGCCATGCAACTTCCATCATCATCATATACATGACTTGAGCATTCATTGTCATATTACTTTGCATGATCGTAAGATAGCTAGCATGATGTTTTCATGGCTTGTCCGTTTTGATGTCATTGCTACGCTAGATCATTGCACATCCCGGTACACTACCGGAAGCATTCATATAGAGTCATATCTTTGTTCCAGTATCGAGTTGTAATATTGGGTTGTAAGTAAATAAAAGTGTGATGATCATCATTATAGAGCATTGCCCCATGAAAAAAAAGAAAAAAAAGAAAAAAAAGAAAAAAAAAGGAAAGGCCAAAGAAGCCTAAATAAAAAAAGGAGGCCAAATAAGCCCACCGAAAAAAAGAAAAAAAGGAAAAATAGGGGCAATGTTACTATCCTTTTACCACACTTGTGCTTCAAGGTAGCACCATGTTCTTCATATAGAGAGTCTCTTATGGTGTCACTTTCATATACTAGTGGGAATTTTCATTATAGAACTTGGCTTGTATATTCCAACGCTGGGCTTCCTCAAATGCCCTAGGTCTTCATGAGCAAGCAAGTTGGATGCACACCCGCTTAGTTTTCACTTTGATCTTTCATACACTTATAGCTCTAGTGCATCCATTGCATAGTAATCCCTACTCCTCGCATTGACATCAATTGATGGGCATCTCCATAGCCCGTTGATTAGCCGTGTCGATGTGAGACTTTCTCCCTTTTTGTCTTCTCCACATAAACCCCACCATCATATTCTATTCCACCTATAGTGCTATATCCATGGCTTGCGCTCATATATTGCGTGAGGGTTGAAAAAGCTGAAGCGCGTTAAAAAGTATAAACCAATTGCTCGGCTTGTCATCGGGGTTGTGCATGATGGGAGCATTTTTGTGTGGCGAAAATGAAGCATGGCCAAACTATATGATTTTGTAGGGATAAGCTTGCTTTGGCCTTGTTGTTTTGAAAAGACATGATTGCTTTATTAGTACGCTCGAAGTATTATTGTTTTTATGTCAAATGATAGACTATTGCTTTGAATCACTCGTGTCTTAATATTCATGCAATGATTAGACATATGATCAAGATTATGCTAGGTAGCATTCCACATCAAAAATTATCTTTTTTATCATTTACCTACTCGAGGCCAAGCAGGAATTAAGCTTGGGGATGTTGATACGTCTCCGTCGTATCTATAATTTTTGATTGTTCCATGCCAATATTCTACAACTTTCATATACTTTTGGCAACTTTTTATACTATTTTTTGGGACTAACATATTGATCCAGTGCCCAGTGTCAGTTTCTGTTTGTTGCATGTTTTATGTTTCACAGGAAACCCATATCAAACGGAATCCAAACGGGATAAAAACAGATGGAGAATTATTTTGCAATATTTGGGATTTTCTGAAGGAAGAATCAACGCGAAATGGTGTTCGAGGTGGCCAAGAGACAGGGGGCGCACCCTCCCCCCCTAGGCACGCCTGGCACTCTTGTGGGCCACCCGTAAGGCGGTTGATGCCCTTCTTTTGCCGCAAGAAAGCTAATTTTATGAGAAAAATCTGGGCGAAAGATTCACCCCAATCGGAGTTACGGATCTCCGGATATAAAAGAAACGGTGAAGGGGAAGGATCTGGGAACGCAGAAATAGAAAGATACAGAGAGATAGATCCAATCTCGGAGGGGCTCTCGCCCCTCCCATGCCATGGGAGCCAAAGACCAGAGGGGAAACCCTTCTCCCATCTAGGGAGAAGGTCAAGGAAGAAGAAGAAGAAGGGGGGCTCTCTCCCCCTTTCTTTCGGGGCGCCGGAATGCTGCCGGGGGCCATCATCATCACCGTGATCTACACCAACACCTCCGCCATCTTCACCAACATCTCCATCACCTTCCCCCATCTATATTCAGCGGTCCACTCTCCCGCAACCCAATGTATCCTCTACTTGAACATGGTGCTTTATGCTTCATGTTATTATCCAATAATTTGTTGCCATCCTACGATGTCTGAGTAGATTTTCGTTGTCCTATCGATGATTGATGAATTGCTATGATTGGTTTGAGTTGCATGTTTTATTATTGGTACTGTCCTATGGTGCTCTCCGTGTCGCGCAAGCGTGAGGGATCCCCGCTGTAGGGTTTGCAATATGTTCATGATTTGCTTATGGTGGGTGGCGTGAGTGACAGAAGCATAGAACCGAGTAAGTAGGTTGTTTGCGTATGGGATAAAGGGGACTTGATGCTTTAATGCTATGGTTGGGTTTTACCTTAATGATCTTTAGTAGTTGCGGATGCTTGCTAGAGTTCCAATCATAAGTGCATATGATCCAAGAAGAGAAAGTATGTTAGCTTATGCCTCTCCCTCAAATAGAATTGCAATAGTGATCACCGGTCTAGTAATGTAGTCAATTGCTTAGGGACAATTTCACAACTCCTACCACCACTTTTCCACACTCGCTATATTTACTTTATTGCTTCTTTATCTAAACAACCCCTAACTTTTATTTATGTGTTCTTTATTATCTTGCAAACCTATCCAACAACACCTACAAAGTACTTCTAGTTTCATACTTGTTCTAGGTAAAGCGAACACTAAGCGTGCGTAGAGTCGTATCAGTGGCAGATAGGACTTGAGAGAATATTTGTTCTACCTTTAGCTCCTCGTTGGGTTCGACACTCTTACTTATCGAAAGAGGCTACAACTATCCTGTATACTTGCGGGTCATCAACGCTTTGCTTGCAACTGCACCAGCTGACTGCCCCACCATTCAAAATATACATGTATCCGGTTTGTGACTTGGAGTCATCAAGATCTATGTCGAAGCTAGCATCGACGTAACCCTTTACGATGAGCTCTTTGTCACCTCCATAAATGAGAAACATATCCTTAGTCCTTTTCACGTACTTCAGGATATTCTTGACCGCTGTCAGGTGTTCCATGCCGGGATTACTTTGGTACCTTCCCACCAAACTTACGACAAGGTTCACATCAGGTTTGGTACACAACATGGCATACATAATAGACCCTATGGCTGAGGCATAGGGGATGACACTCATCTTTTCTCTATCTTCTGCCGTGGTCGGGCATTGAGCCATGCTCAATCTCACACCTTGCAATATAGGAAAGAACCCCTTCTTGGACTGATCCACATTGAACTTCATCAATATCTTATCAAGGTATGTGCTTTGTGAAAGACCGATGAGGCGTCTCGATCTATCTCTATAGATCTTGATGCCTAATATGTAAGCAGCTTCTCCAAGGTCCTTCATTGGAAAACACTTATTCAAGTAGGCCTTTATGCTTTCCGAAAGTTCTATATCATTTCCCATCAATAGTATGTCATCCACATATAATATGAGAAATGCTACAGAGCTCCCACTCACTTTCTTGTAAACGCAGGGTTCTCCATAAGTCTGCATAAACCCAAATGCTTTGATCATCAAATCGAATGTTCCAACTCCGAGATGCTTGCACCAGCCCATAGATGGAGCGCTGGAGCTTGCACACCTTGTTAGCATTCTTAGGATCGACAAAACCTTCCGGCTGCATCATATACAATTCTTCCTTAAGGAAACCGTTAAGAAATGCCGTTTTGATGTCCATTTGCCATATCTCATAATCATAGAATGCGGCAATAGCTAACATGATTCGTACGGACTTCAGCTTCACTATGGGTGAGAAGGTCTCATCATAGTCAACCCCTTGAACTTGTCAATAACCCTTAGCGACAAGCCGAGCTTTATAGATGGTCACATTACCATCCGCGTAAGTCTTCTTCTTAAAGATCCATTTATTTTCTATGGCTCGCCGATCATCAGGCAAGTCTGTCAAAGTCCATACTTTGTTTTCAAACATGGTTCCTATCTCGGATTTCATGGCTTCAAGCCATTTGTTGGAATCTGGACCCGCCACACTTCTTCATAGTTCGAAGGTTCACCATTGTCTAACAACATGATTTCCAGGACTGGGTTGCCATACCATTCAGGTGTGGAACGTGTCCTTGTGGACCTATGAAGTTCAGTAGCAACTTGATCCGAAGTTCCTTGATCATCATCATTAACTTCCTCTCTAGTCGGTGCAGGCACCACAGAAACATTTTCCTGAGCTGCGCTACTTTCCAGTTCAAGAGGCAGTACTTCATCAAGTTCTACTTTCCTCCCACTTACTTCTTTCGAGAGAAACTCTTTCTCCACAAAGGATCCATTCTTGGCAACAAAGATCTTGCCTTCCGATCTGAGGTAGAAGGTATACTCAATGGTTTCCTTAGGGTATCCTATGAAGACGCGTTTTCTGACTTGGGTTCGAGCTTTTCAGGTTGATGTTTCTTGACATAAGCATCGCATCCCCAAACTTTTAGAAATGACAGCTTAGGTTTCTTCCCAAACCATAATTCATACAGTGTCATCTCAACGGATTTAGATGGTGCCCTATTTAAAGTGAATGTGGCTGTCTCTAAAGCATAACCCCAAAATGATAGCGGTAAATCGGTAAGAGACATCATAGATCGCACCATATCCAATAGAGTGCGATTACGACGTTTAGAGACACCATTACACTGAGGTGTTCCAGGCAGCGTGAGTTGTGAAACAATCCCACATTTCCTTAAGTGCGCACAAACTCGTGACTCAAATATCATCCTCCACGATCTGATCGTAAGAACTTTATTTTCCTGTCATGTTGATTCTCCACCTCACTCTGAAATTCCTTGAACTTTTCAAAGGTCTCAGACTTGTGTTTCATTAAGTAGACATACCCATATCTACTTAAGTAATCAGTGAAGATGAGAACATAACGATAGCCACCGCGAGCTTCAACGCTCATTGGACCGCACACATCAGTATGTATGATTTCCAACAAGTTGGTTGTTCGCTCCATTGTTCCGGAGAACAGAGTCTTGGTCATCTTGCCCATGAGGCATGGTTCGCATGTGTCAAATGATTCATAATCAAGAGACTCCAAAAGTCCATCTGCATGGAGTTTCTTCATGCGTTTGACACCAATGTGACCAAGGTGGCAGTGCCACAAGTATGTGGGACTATCATTATTAACCTTACATCTTTTGGTATTCACACTATGAATATGTGTAACATCACGTTCGAGATTCAATAAGAATAAACCATTGACCAGCGGGGCATGACCATAAAACATATCTCTCATATAAATAGAACAACCATTATTCTCGGATTTAAATGAGTAGCCATCTCGCATTAAAGGAGATCCAGATACAATGTTCATGCTCAAAGCTGGCACTAAATAACAATTATTGAGGTTTAAAACTAATCCTGTAGGTAAATGTAGAGGTAGTGTGCCGATGGCGATCACATCGACCTTGGAACCATTCCCGGCGCGCATCGTCACCTCGTCCTTCGCCAGTCTCCGCTTATTCCACAGCTCCTGTTTTGAGTTACAAATATGAGCAACCGCACCGGTATAAAATACCCAGGAGCTACTACGAGTACTGGTAAGGTACACATGAATAACATGTATATCACATATACATTTGGTGTCGCCGGCCTTCTTGTCCGCTAAGTACTTGGGGCAGTTCCGCTTCCAGTGACCATTTCCCTTGCAATAAAAGCACTGAGTCTCGGCTTGGGTCCATTGTTTGGCTTCTTCCCGGCAACTGATTTACCGGGCGCGGCAACTCCCTTGCCGTCCTTCTTGAAGTTCTTTTTACCCTTACCTTTCTTGAAACTAGTTGTCTTATTCACCATTAACACTTGATGTTCCTTTTTGATTTCCACCTCCGCTGATTTCAGCATTGAATATAGCTCAGGAATGGACTTCTCCATCCCCTGCATATTGTAGTTCATCACAAAGCTCTTGTAGCTAGGTGGGAGCGACTGGAGGATCCTGTCAATGACCGAGTCATCTGGGAGATTAAGTCCCAACTGAGATAAACGATTGTGTAACCCGGACATAGTGAGTATATGCTCACTGACAAAAGTGTTTTCCTCCATCTTATAACTGCAGAACTTGTCGGAGACTTCATATCTCTCGACCCGGGCATGAGCTTGGAAAATCATTTTCAGCTCTTGGAACATCTCATATGCTCCGTGCTGCTCAAAACACTTTTGGAGCCCCGGTTCTAAGCTGTAAAGCATGCCACACTGAACCAGGGAGTAATCATCACTACACGACTGCCAGACATTCATAACGTCTTGAATTGCTAGGAAAATGGGTGATTCACCTAGCGGTGCTTCTAGGACATATGCTTTCTTGGCAGCTATGAGGATGATCCTCAAGTTCCGGACCCAGTCCGTATAGTTTCTACCATCGTCTTCCAGCTTGGTTTTCTCTAGGAATGCGTTGAAGTTGAGGGCAACATTAGCGTGGGCTATTTGATCTACAAGACATATTGCAAAGATTTTTAGACTAAGTTCATGATAATTAAGTTCATCTAATCAAATTATTTAATGAACTTCCACTCAGATAGATATCCCTCTAGTCATCTAAGTGATACATGATCCGAGTCAACTAGGCCGTGTCCGATCATCACGTGAGATGGACTAGTCATCATTGGTGAACATCTTCATGTTGATCGTATCTACTATACGACTCATGTTTGACCTTTCAGTCTCTTGTGTTCCGAGGCCATGTCTATACATGCTAGGTTCGTCAAGTCAACCTAAGTGTTTTGCATGTGTAAATCTGGCTTACACCCGTTGTATGCGAACGTTAGAATCTATCACACCCGATCATCACGTGGTGCTTCAAAACAATGAACTTTCGCAACGGTGCATAGTTAGGGGGAACACTTTCTTGAAATTTTATGAGGGATCATCTTATTTATGCTACCGTCGTTCTAAGCAAATAAGATGTAAACATGACAAACATCACATGCAAATTATAAAGTGACATGATATGGCCAATATCATTTTGCGCCTTTGATCTTCATCTTTGAGGCGCGGCATGATCACCTTTGTCACCGGCATGACACCATGATCTCCATCATCGTGTCTTCATGAAGTTGTCTCGTCATCTATTACTTCTACTACTATGGCTAACAATTAGCAATAAAGTAAAGTAATTACATGGCATTTTCAATGACACGCAGGTCATACAATAAATTAAGAAAACTCCTATGGCTCCTGCCGGTTGTCATACTCATCGACATGCAAGTCGTGATTCCTATTACAAGAACATGATCAATCTCATACATCACATATATCATTCATCACATTCTTTTGGCCATATCACATCACGGAGCATACCCTGCAAAAACAAGTTAGAAGTCCTCTAATTGTTGTTGCATGTTTTACGTGGCTACTATGGGTTTCTAGCAAGAATGTTTCTTACCTACGCAAAAGCCACAACGGTGATATGCCAATTGCTATTTGCCCTTCATAAGGACTCTTTTCATCGAATTTGATCTAACTAAAGTGGGAGAGACTGGCACCCGCTAGCCACCTTATGCAACAAGTGCATGTCAGTCGGTGGAACCTGTCTCACGTAAGCGTACGTGTAAGGTCGGTCCGGGCCGCTTCATCCCACAATGCCGCCAAATCAAAATAAGACTAGTAAAGATAGGCATATTGAACAAACCAACGCCCACAACTACTTGTGTTCTACTCGTGCATAGAATCTACGGATAGACCTAGCTCATGATGCCACTGTTGGGGAACGTAGCAATAATTCAAAATTTTCTACGCATCACCAAGATCAATCTAGCAGATTCTAGCAACAAGAGAGAGAGAGAGAGAGAGAGGATGAGCATCTTCATACCTTTGAAGATCGCTAAGCAGAAGCGTCACTAGAATGCGGATGAGGGAGTCATACTCGCGGCGATTCAAATTGCGAAAGATCTGATCTAACGCCGAACAAACGGCGCCTACATGTTCAACACACGTATAGCATGGGGACGTCTCCTCCTTATTGATCCAGCAAGGGGAGAGGAGAAGTTGAGGGAGAGCTCCGGCAGCACGACGGCGTGGTGGAGGAGCTTGCAGTTTTCCGGCAGGGCTTCGCCAAGCACTACTATGGAGGAGGAGGTGTTGGGGAGGGGAGGGCTGCGCCAGGGGAAGTGTGTGGCAGCCCTCCCTCCTCCCCTCTATTTATAGGGGCAAGGGAGAGGGGGGACGGCCCCCTCCAGATGGATCTAGAGGGGGGGCAAGGGGGAGGCTTGTCCCCCAAGCCAAAGGGCGCGCCCCCTTTAGGGTTCCCCCCCAAACCCTAGGCGCATGGGCCCTAGGGGGGTGGCGCCCATCCCACTTAGGGGCTGGTTCGCCTCCATATTCAGACCATAGGGCCCTCCGGGGCAGGTGGAACCTCCCGATGGTCTCGGTACAATACCGATATACCCCCGAACATTTCCAGCGACCGAATAAGGACTTCCCATATATAAATCTTTATCTCCGGACCATTTCGGAACTCCTCGTGACGTCCGGGATCTCATTCAGGACTCCGAACAACATTAGGTAACCGCATACTAATTCCCATAACAACTCTAGCGTCACCGAACCTTAAGTTTGTAGATCCTACGAGTTCGGGAATCATGCAGACATGACCGAGACATCTCTCCGGCCAATAACCAGCAGCGGGATCTGGATACCCATGTTGGATCCCACATGTTCCACGATGATCTCATCGAATGAACCACGATGTCGGGGATTCAATCAATCCCGTATACAATTCCCTTTGTCAATCGGTATGTTACTTGCCCGAGATTCGATCATCAGTATCCCAATACCTCGTTCAATCTCGTTACCGGAAAGTCACTTTACTCGTTCTGTAATGCATGATCCCGTGACTAAATGCTTAGTCACATTGAGCTCATTATGATGATGCATTACCGAGTGGGCCCAGAGATACCTCTCCGTCATACGGAGTGACAAATCCCAGTCTCAATTCATGCCAACCCAACAGACACTTTCGGAGATACCTGTAGTGTACCTTTATAGCCACCCAGTTACGTTGTGACGTTTGGTACACCCAAAGCATTCCTACGGTATCCGGGAGTTGCACAATCTCATGGTCTAAGGAAATGATACTTGACATTTAAAAAAGCTTTTAGCAAACGAACTACATGATCTTGTGATATGCTTAGGATTGGGTCTTATCCATCACATCATTCTCCTAATGATGTGATCCCGTTATCAATGACATCTAATGTTCATGGTCAGGAAACCATAACCACCTATTGATCAACGAGCTAGTCAACTAGAGGCTCGCTAGGGACATATTGTGGTCTATGTATTCACACATGTATTATGGTTTTCGATCAATACAATTATAGCATGAACAATAGACAATTATCATGAACAAGGAAATATAACAATAACCATTTTGTTATTGCCTCTAGGGCATATTTCCAACAATTATATTACTTACACTAAAAAGTACTAGACAATCTTAATTTTTTGCACAGAAAGAAATAAAGAAGTCATTGCAATTGCCGGAAATACTGAGCCTACTAAAGGCACGAAAAATAGAAGGTAAGTTTAAATCCGTCATGGAATAGGTGTCTCAATTCAAATTTACTGATCTCGAAAGATAGGAAAGATCTCCCTCCAAGCCCTAAATATGACTTTCATCGAATATGGCTTTCCACAGAATTATATAGGGATCTATGAGATCGAGTATGGAATTCTGTTTACTCACTTTAAATTGAGTATCCGTTTCCCTCATTTTTCCCACTAGGATCGGAAATCCTGTATTTTCCATATCCATATGATCGAGTCCTTAGGTTTCCGAAATAGCGTAATGGAAAAAGAAGTGCTTCGAATCATTGCTATTTGACTCGAACCTGTTCTAAAAAAGTCGAGGTATTTCGAATTGTTTGTTGACACGGACAAAGTAAGGGAAAACCTCTGAAAGAATTTCCATACTGACCTAGGACATATAAGAGTTCCGAATCGAATCTCTTTAGAAAGAGGATCTTTTGTCTCATGGTAGCCTGCTCTAGTCCCCAAATTCAAAGAAACCCTGGAATTAAAGAAGGCAATCCCGAGTCAAATCCGCGTTTTGAGAAAACAAGGGGTTCTCGAACTAGAATACAAAGGAAAATGATAGGTGCAGAGACTCAATGGAAGTTGTTCTAACGAATCGAGTGAGTTACGTTGTGTTTACCAAAAGTTCCTATATAAATGGAAAATGCCCTACCTTTGAGTGCAGTTTGAACTATTGATTTACGTAATTGGAAGTAACCAATTAGGTTTACAACGAAACCTAGAAATCGACCACTGATCCAATTTGACTACCTCTACGGGATAGACCTCAACAGAAAACTGTTGAGTAACGGTAGCAAGTGATTGAGTTCAGTAGTTCCTCATAGAAAATTATTGACTCTAGAGATATGGTAATATGGAGAAGACAACATTGTTTGAAGCACGCACAGAACCAAAGCGCCTCTTGTTTCAAAGAGGAGGACAGGTTGTTCACATTTAATTTGATGGTCAGAGGCAAAGCAAATTTATCTTATCCTTGTTTGTTCCTTTCTTTAGATAAATACTTAAAAATCCCCTTACAATAACAAATCCAATTTAGAAGGGACTTCCTCCCCGTGTTGGTAAAACAAAAGATATCTATTCTAGTTCTATCATCAGCTATGGGTTCGAATCTACGAGAAATTCTAGAAAATATTTCCTACCCTGAAATTTTCTTGTCTTTCCTGAATGCTAAGGAGAAGAAGAGGAGGGAAGTCCACTACGTACTTCATATATCTATTTCATACATATGAATATGAAAGCCTTTAGTCCCAAACAAGTTGGAGTAGGCTAGAGGTGAAACACATATAAGATCTCGCGACCAACTCATGGCTCTGGCACATGGATACCAAGCTTCCACGCACCCTTGTCCATAGTTGGTTCTTTGGTGATACTCCAATCCTTTAGGTCTCTCTTAACGGGCTCCTCCCATGTCAAATTCGGTCTACCCCGACCTCTCTTGACATTCTCCGCATGCCTTAGCCGTTCTCTATGCATTGGAGCTTCTGGAAGCCTGCGTTGAATATGCCCAAACCATCTCGGACGATGTTGGACAAGCTTCACTTCAATTGGTGCTACCCCAACTCTATCTTGTATATCATCATTCCAGACTTGATCCTTCCTCGTGTGGCAACACATCCATCTCATGAATTGATAAAACATTCCTACAAAAATATTCTACCACTTATACTTTATGATATTCTTATCAGATTGGATGGCAAAGATTTCTCATTTTATCTCCTTTTTGTGAATGTAATAAATTACTTTGATTTAGAATAGCATGCTTACTTTAATTTCTAAAAATAATTTGAGGCTTATATTAGTTTGGAACAATTAGAAAGTCTAAAAACAAAACCCTTTATTTTGAAAAACAAACGACAATGAATCAGGTCCGACGGCGGGTTTTCCAACATGCCGTACAAGGAGCTCTAGGAACTCCGAATAGTTGTTTGAATACCGAGTTACATTTCTGTATGATATGGTGTATGTAGATCTAATTCTTATACAAAGAAACTTTCTCGTTTCACTTTGTCTCGCTTTCTCTAGAATATCTAGAAAAAGAAATAGCTCTTCCTTTATTTAACTTTAATAATAAAATAATAAAAGACTATTAAATAAAAATGAGAATACTACTAAATTAGAACCTAATTAAGATAGCAGGACTAATCATTGGTTTAGTTTTTCTATACTAATTAAAACTTACTACCTATGGAGCAATATGGATAAAAGAAAATAAGTTTTTATCCGCGAAGCCTCCGCCAAGATCCAATTTATTGAAACCCATATTAAAATTCTATCATATGAATGAAACATAGTTTGAAAAAGACGACTAAACAAGTTTGCTTAAAACTTATTTATTCTTAAATTTCCACCCTCAACGGATGGCCCGAGATGATCAATCTTGAAGTGAGAAGAGAAGGATTGACTCTTCCTCAGTAAATAAACTATCAACCTCCAAAAAAGTTTAATTAATTTAATTACTAGAATTAGAATTCTAGTAGTAATATATTTTTTCATTACCAAAAACAACTAACTATATAACTAAATAAACTATTCCAATGGAAAGATCGAAAGTTTTTGGTAGTTATAGAATTCTCGTACTTCTTCGATTCGAATACCAAAAGGAAGAAAAAATATGACTAAGTGATTTTATAGTAGAGGCATATCCTGAATGTGCCCTATAGATCCCTTTTTTACATAAATCCCGTGAATTAACTTGGGTCACATGTGTGGTTTTGGCTGTTTTGACCGCATCATTTGGTGTAACTGGTTATTCTTTGCCTTAGGATCAAATTGGCTATTGGGCAGTCAAAATTGCGATAGGTGTACCTGACGCCATTCCGATAATAGGATCGCCTTTAGTGGAGTTATTACACGGAAGTGCTAATGTGGGCCAATCCACTTTGACTCGTTTTTATACTTTACATATTTTTGTACTGCCTCTGTTTACTGCCATATTTACTATAAGACTACTAAAAAAATAAAACAAGAAAAATATATTTGAATGATTAAATTACTGCTTTAGAATATTCAACTGACCAGTTAACTTCTTATAACATACTCTATTCTTCTTTGCCAAATAAGCCAGCAAACGTGGACATTTTCATTTTTTGTCGATTATTTATCAAGAAAGCAAAAGGGGTTCTTATCAAATCCACCATAAAATTGGAAAGAAGCATAAAGTATGTAGACCTGACTCCTTTAATGATGCCTCTATCCGCTATTCTGATATATAAATTCGATGTAGATGAAATTGTATAAGCAATTTTTTTTGTATTTCCTTAGGCTTAGACCGTGCAAGACAAGAATTTTTCACTATTTACGATTTCATATCCTTAGACTTGGACCATGGGTTGTTTGGGGATTCGATCATGGGCCTGAGCCCAGGCCCATCTACCCGACGGCCTATATAAGAAGGCGCTGGCCAGTGGAGTGACCTAACACTCCCTCTTGCATAACCCTAGCCGTCATCTATTGCTCCTCTTTCTATGCTGCTTCAGGCAATCCCATCCTGACGACCGCGTGCACGGTTTGTCGAGAGAGCAGGTGCCTCCGAAACCCTGTTGTTCGTGGTCCTGCCTGGGAGAACGCAATAAGGTTTTTGGGAAGCGTCTTACGCGACTGCTCCTGACCCGTCCCCGTCTCTGTTCTCCTCTGCTTCCACTACTTCCCCGACATCGACTCCATGGCTGACAACGAAGCTGTCAAGAAGAAGGTCTTGGCTGATGCCGATGTTGCCGCTGCCACGTTGGCCTGGCCAACCGAAGGGTATGATCCATTCATCCCCTATTTGCTCATTCATCTGCTGGCTATATGTATGCTACTCATAGATGTTTCGCTTCTATGTACACGTGCTCACATGCTTAGATATCGGTATGAGATGCATATCGGATTTGTCATATTTACTGTATACTCGTGGATTAGATTAGTTAAAAATGTGCTGATATTTCCAACAGGGCATTCTCTTTCATACAGAAAGACCGAGGGACGAGAGCTTCATGGGTGCGTGGCTTCCTGTTTTACAGTTACTGATCATCACCGTCGTGTGCCCATGCGGCCATGCCGCTGCCGTTTTGGCAGTTTTCGGCTTGGTTCTGTCGGGTATCAATGATATGATCCATGCGAAGATAAACGAGAAGTGTTGACGGGACGGTACCATGCAGACGACGCGAGTGGATAAAGCGGAGGGTTTATTGATACCGACACACGGAGACGACGAGACAGGCAGTACTACGAGAACATCAATCTTACAGGACAGGACACTGCAACTGTAGCTAGCTTTAGCTTTACACACGAATCAACATGTAATTAACATAGACAAGATAGATAGATAGATAGATAGATATAGGCAGCAGGCTATTCTTCGTCACTGGCGGGCGAACAGGCAGCTGATCAGGCACGGAAACATTGTCGACGAACGTAGTACGTTGTGGTTGGATGCTTCTCTCCAGCAACGGAATCCAGATCCGGGGCACTGTAGGGATCCAATGGAATGTAACATGATCCTGCAAAGCAAAAGAGCAATCTCAGTTGCTATCTGCACACAATCAAATCTGTACAGCTTCAACTATACCACGACACAAGGCGATAAAAGAGCATAGACCACAGAGACGTTCGTGTATTGTATGGCCAGGAGGTCCGCTACGGTTGCATGCTCTGTGCATCGTAGTACCAGCCCATAGCCGGCTGCCCCCGACTGTATCAGTTGTGTGTCTGCTAGCGATTTTCAGCCCGTACTCGTCGTTGGGCTCGCCGTTGCGTGGTGCTCTGCGGCACGCAACTCGGCAGCGCCATGTGCTCGAGAAAGCTTGGCGGCATGGCCTAAAGGAGGGAATGCCTCTGTGTTACTATTAGTAGTTTAGTACTACCCCATGCCTTGGTACTACTCCAGGAGTAGTCCCCAGGAGTATCAACTCGTGTCGCTCTTCCTAACAGAGGATCTTCCATGATTGGATAATAAGAGATCGCAGAATGATGAAAGTACTCTGTTCCTATGGGACATCATCTTCCTGACCGGTGGCATTAAAATGACACTCAAACTCACATCATCCTTTCTACTTAAAGCTACCATTCACCTTACTGAAGCTGGCAAAATTCACGTGTTCAGACGTTCTATTATCCCAATGTGTTGCCACGGGCAAGTCTAAACAATGCACAGTTTCTTTATTTCAAATGTGATTCGTATGTCATGACTTAGTCGTTGGGCCCATAAACAAATCTATACTTGACCAAGGGGACCCATTCTACACTAAAACTGTCACAGAAATAGCATAATTTTATTATAAATACTGGGGCCCGAGGAAGAAAATCTTAAGAAACCTTGAAATGGTAAACAAACCATCCACAAGACACCATGCATGTCGATTTGATGACCCTTGAGAAGGGTACATCATTGATATATAATTCAAAGGTCGGATGAAATAAATTCCAGATAGTAGATTACCAGATAAGAGAAAACAAACTTGTCCGCGAGCCTACGCACCAAGCAGAGGAGGTTCCTCTGCATTACAACGTCCACTGAGCTGCTCTGGGTGGATCTTCTTCCCCAGCATCTTCTTCACGGCCTACTTATTCCCACAGATGACCAATACCATCAGGTGATGACAGGTTAGTGACTGTTTGTTATCAAGATAGGCTAAGCTGCATAAAGTTTACTTTCCGGTAAAAAAAAACATGAACAAAATATAAAACACTGTCATGTCCATGGAGTAAAGTGGTGAATTTGAACCACTTCTAGGTAAGTAACAGGCAGTGTAACATCACAGGCTAACATGAATTTGCAGAAGAACTAATGTCCATGTTTCCATAAAATGAGCATAGTTGCAACACATAAAAGATAGGGACGAAGAAAGCCATACTCGACTTAATTTTCTCGTAGCCTTCAGAGGATCTGGCATTGGCTTTATTGGCTTCTTTTTATGTGTCTTTTCCATGCACAATGTAGGTTTTGAAGTGGATGCCCCAGCAATAATGACAGTCTTCTGGTGACTCTCCTTCCCTGTATCGCTTGGTGAGAATGCTTCGGCTGCAAATAGATCAGCAAGTGTAGTTCTCACTTTTTCCACCTTCTCTACCATCAGAAGTGGTTGTTCCTGGATTTTAGCGACATCCTCCACTTCAACTTCACACATCAGGATTTCTTCCTTTACAGAACACGTGAAGTTGTATTCTTTCATCGACGATGAATGCATCTTGGCAGGTTCGGTAGCAGGTTCTGGTGCACTTGGTGCTGTAGCGAATGCCTCTTCTTTGTCCTCACACTTTTCCTCTTCGCACTTTTCTTGGTCCACCTTTTCTTCATCCATGACGATGAACTCATCTTGTTCATGGCGGGCCTCAGGGCAAAGGGAGTTCACGTTGTGGCCAAGCGTGCCAATCGCAAGTATGCCATTAAGAAGCACATCACGGAGCAGCAGGGCTTCAGTGTCTTGCTCAGCCACACTCCCGTGCACAGAGTCTTCCTTCTCCATGGCTGTTCCATTAAAAAATGTTGACAACATAAATAAGAACAAAGAAATGCATGATAGGCATAAAAGGGAGGTATCCAGAGTCCTGACATGCTTACCCTTATTATCATCAATGGTGCAGTACTCCGCATTGGAATGCATCTTCCGATTCAGCCAATTGAACACCTGGTGATGCCATAAGAATACATAGGTCATTAGCAACATCACTGAATACAGGACCAGGGACTTGAATCTTAAATCATAGTTTAGAGGCAGAAACTGCAAAGACCTGTACTTTGCAGCATACACTATACACCGACAAACGGTGTCTCAGCAGGAGTTAAATGTATACCTTTAGGGCCATCTCTCTAGTGCCAATCTGGAGTCAGAGGTGAAAGCCAGACAGTAGCTCAGATCCTCAAATGCAAGGCCTGGTTTTATATAAGCATACCAGTCTCATAATTGAATGGTCCAGGAGACAAAAGAATGGACTTTTGGTTGCAACTGGCTTGGCCTGACTCAAGTGAAGTAAATTCTTTCACTGAGGTGGATATGGACACCTGTGGCACTCTCCCGGTAAGCAAAGGTCAGTCTCGCTAATCACAACAGGTAGTGGATGATTCAGAGATAATCCAACCACCAAACTGTGGCATGATGCATGTGCATACTGGAGCCCTACTGACAGAATCGATCAGATCTAATTGGTTCCTGGTATCATGCAAACTTCTAACGAAGTAGTCACCTCAGGGCCATAGCATGGACCGAGTAGGTGAGCTTTCCTCACAGACAGGACTAGACCAGTATAGTCTTTGTTCTTTAACAACTTACAAAATCCAGATTAAGCACGTGACAGAGTACGGATTAAATTGAAATCCATTAGTTAGTCAGATGCTTGACATCTGTACAGATATCTTCATCATGCTAGCTTTTCAAAGAGATGTTTCCATCTTCATACACTTTACTTTGTTTATATTCTATTCTCAAGATTCTTGCAAATTGCAAAGCTAAGTCTATTATCTAACAGTAAGATGCAGATGCTTTCACTTGGGTTTTGATGTATGGTCTGCTTGTGAACTGTCACACTAATTGTTCATAGAGCAGTAGCCACACAATGGGCTGTCATCGCCCGAGCATGACTGGTAACAGGCAGACAGCCTGCAAGTTGGCAATCATCAATAACTTATTATGGCATTAGAGTGCATAGACAAGTAGCGAGTCCCAGTGTAGAACTACATTGGCAGCTAATGGCTGGCAGATACGTATAACTTGTGGGCAGAATTTCGGTCACATGTCCCCAGTATTTTGCTTGCATTTTTAAAAGTAATAGTACGGTTGCAGGTTGCTAATATCCACATCTTTAGATGTCAATACTGTTTATTCTCTTTTCTTTGCTACAATTTCTCAAGTGATCTATATCAACTTTGCATTCAACCTAGATGGTACAAGAGTAAGAATGCCCCTCCCCAATACCCCCATCCCTCCCTCGGGACTAATTCCTATTCAAATGTTGATGATGTTTTTGGTGCCTTTTTCAAGCTGTATGCCATGTCAAGGCAATCATGTTCTATGAACTGAGATGTTTGATCTTGCATTCCTTATATTGAAGCAAATGAAGAAAATATGTGCAAGCTATTGGGAAAATTTTCTGCTGAAACACGTTAGGAAGTTTCAAGGGTCAGGTTCGAAAAAAATCATTGCATATACAATAGCAAGAGGCAAACATATAGGTGGTTTCATTTGTTCTCTCTCTCTAATTAGCTTACCACATACAAGTTCTCATGACAGACCACGTGTGGCTGTTTGCTCCAAAACTGGTCAACATTAACCATACGTGCAAGATAATACCTCTTTGATCAGGTTATCATCAAAATAATAATACAAGAGAACACGAGAGGTAACCTTTGTCCGTATGACGGTTCATAAGACGCTTTCTCTGCACAATCCCCCACCAGCACCACCATTCAGCATGGAGCTGAGACATGCATGTCTTCTTTGCAATGCCAGCAAGCTCCGACTTTCAACAGTTACAGGCTGCGTCCACAATCCTTGATGGATGAAGATAGCCCCAGGTACATGTAGCCAAATCTCACAAGAGCAGAAATGCCCGTTCTACATCCATCTATCTACAGTAGCAACTTCACGCGGACCCATATTTGTAATGCAATAACATGTCCCCAGGCTCCATCCAGCTTGGCGCTTTATGAAATACCAGAATAACACTGTATCAAAATTCAGCACGGTTCAGCAGCTAGTTGCTCAACAGCAATCAAGAAATGGATGGAACAACAGTAGTAGACAAATACTGTACATAGCATTAATAAGAAAGCTATCACACAATGTTGCTTCTTCATTAGAATTTCAAAACATTGGACGATCATAAGGAGTAGGGAATTCCCACTGCGCAAAGATGAAGATTGATACATGGACATGCCAGTTTTTCTTTTTCTTTTTGAACTGAGAACCGGATACAAGGTTGTGCAACATTTCACAAAAGGCTGGTGCGAAACCTGTGAAACAGATATCGTAAGCGTTTAATTCAAGAGAAAATCAAATATTCCACTGGGACGAAGATCAATGATATGGGAGGAACAGAAACAAATAATTGCATTCGGGGCCAGTCAATCATACAGGACGAACACATACAAAGGAAGCAAAATTCAAGCACACAACAAAGTTGTACTATATCAAAGACACTTATTTTGGGACAGAGGGAGTATAAGATTTGAGGAAACAAGACAAGATACAGCTAATAAACAGAAAGCATTATTTGATAAACTTGAGGAAACGGTGGTTGCACGGGGAAATATTTGCCATCATAAATCTAAGAAATCAGCAATATTACATATTACAATGCAGTAGCCAATATATGTGTTGACATTCCTGATTATTCACAGAACCTATTGTTTCCTTGCAGGGAATGGGCTCAAAAATCTCATCTTAAAACAATAGTCCAGTGCAATAGCAGAAGACAGAAATATAAAAATGCTCCCAACAACACTAACTGCACCATCAAGAGCAAGTGACTTTAAGGCATCAGTGCTCAACTCAAAGGGCCTCCCAGATTCCAACAACGCAAGACCTGCAAGCAATTCAGTTTCAGTGAAGAAAATAACCGTGCAAAGGAATATTTGCCGAGAAGTTTTTAGCAATGTCATCATCTAGTTTTACCTCTAACAACAGCGAATGCGGCAGCAGCTCCCGTTTTAAGCTGGATATTATCCAGATCTCTTCTAACGGCATACCGGAATGTGACTCCAAACAATGCACAACTTATGAGAACAACCGATGATCGAAAAAACAGTTGGGGCAAACTGTGGACTTCATAGGAAGATATGGGCAAACTAGCCAGAACACCGATTATAGAGGAAATTGCTGCAGCTTTTGCAGATTCAAGCCTCTCACTATCTTTATCGATATCTGCTCCACCTGACGTATTCCAAAAGCTTCGATCCTCAAGGCTAGAAGTCAAGGTACGCTGTGCTTCATCAATCATTTCTCTTGCCTGTAGCAATTCCCGCTGTGACTCTGCAATCTTGTTTAAGTAATGCAGCATTATAAACATATAGTATATTATGAAGAAATGCATCAAGCAAGAAAAAACTGATGTCTTCCTATGACTATTGAAGGAAAGGTATTTTGATGATCACAGAACTGTACGATCATATAAAGTTGATATCACAACCAATAAATCATTCTGCTTCATCATCACGGGACCACATGAACATGGCACATGCCACTAGTACTTTATGTTGGAAGAAGAAATGGAAGCATCTCATTATCTCAGTTTACCAAACAAACAACAGGGCGTCCTGAAGCCTTGAACCAAAAAGGGTGGAAAAGTCTACTGATAGAAGCTAATATGGCACCCATCAGGCTTCTTAAAACTATCTAGACTCAACAAGTTCTTCTCTCGTCTGTGAGCAAATAAAACTCAAGCATTGCACGGCACACATTCCCTGCATCTAGTCCGTCTATCGCAGTCCCACCGCTCTGCACGGCACACATTGCATTGACGAACCACATGCGCCTACTGAGAGCTTCTATTGTTTGGCCAATTAAAGAGCACCATTCATCGTCCTTCAAGTTCGTCGGCGCCACATTAGTTCAAACACAAGAGCGGCGATCACCAAACATGGTAGAGACATGGTAGGCAGCGGTACTACCATACGTCCATATCCACAGTAGCGTAGAATCGCGCCAGAAATAAGCAGCGGCGCGCTGAGGGTGACGGTGGCGGTCCGTGCTACGTACCGCCCACTGGCCGCTCACGTATGGTCGCCCTCCTACGAGTGACCCACGCAACGCCAGAGCACCACTGGTCGAGCCGAGCAGGCAAAGCATCGAACAGGTTGCGTGCAGCCGCGGCGCATGATGTCGCGTACCTCGTCCCGGCGCCTCTCGAGGCGGCGGACCTCCTCGGTGGCGAGGCGGGCGGCGGCCTCCTGGCGCTCGATGTCCGCGAGCTTGGCGCGGGCGAGCTCCACGCGGCGCTCAGCGGCCTCGACCCCGTCCAGCAGCGCCCGGTTCTCCTCGCGCCGCAGCAGCTCGTCCACCTTCTCCCCGACCGCCGAGCTCAGCCACTCCGCGCCGGGGGCGCCTTCGCCCGCGCCCTCGCCGGGGGCGCACCTCCCGCGGACGCCGCGAAGGTGGCGGCATCGCGCGGCGAGCGGCCTCGCGGGGACGAGAGGCGGCGGGATGAGCGGGCGGAGGAGCGCGGCGTGCGGCATCGTGCCGTGGTGTGCGTTTCTCGGCTACAGCGTGCTCAGCTCTGCTGCGGTTTGGATTGGACGAGGACGGCGACGAGTTCCATTCCACTCACCGCCTGCCGCTCACTGCACGTGGGACCCGCACAAAAACAGACAGAGTGCCCCTAGGCAACGGCCTCTGGAAGAACGTTTTATTTCAAAAAATAAAGCATCAGGTTCAAAAAAAGCATGGAAGAATGTTTTATTTCAAAAAAAACATGAAAATACAGCAATTTAAGGACGTACAACATTAGTGTAGATACTGCATTTGCATTATGCAGCCCTGTTTGGACCGTTGAAATTTCGACAGAAACGGCTCGAAATTCCCACAAGAACCAGAAAAACATACATGTTCTCGTAGCATAAGAAACTTTGACAGGAGACGTACAACATAAACAACATATATGAATTGTCACAGGAATTTGCAGGGAAGGTCCAGCTGTGTTACCATGCTTCTCTTTGATACTCTGCTGTTTGTTGCTCTATAGCACCAGATGTCAACAGCAAGGTAAAAACAAGGTAACACAAAGGAAAGACCGACAACTTCGAAGATGGCCAGGTTTATCAGCATCCGGATGACCTTCAGTAGCCCCACACATGGATCACATTCAGCAGCAATCAATCCATTTGCACGCAGCTGGTTAGGATCAACGGCCTGGAAATCAAACGATGCAGAGAAGTTTAGCTTACAGAATTTACGACGCAGTACAAGTTTCAGTCGTTTCGCACCCCAACCAGCGTGCTACTTGGTAGGAGTATAATTGCTCCACGGGCATTTTCCGCTTAAGCAGACATAACATATGTTGTTGCAGATACAAATGACACACTCAGTCCAAGCAGCTCGAATAAGCATATGAACATTCTCGGACCTAAATGTTATGATTAGGGAGCATAGTTGAAGCGTATTGGATTCTGATTTCTGACTAACCTAAGTCAAAGGTCTGCTTCTATTTCACATTATGAACATGTATCCAGACCTCAAAAAGTGATTATCTGAAATGTCACACAAGTTTGCACAAACATAAGCTTCTGGTACATATCTGTAGGAACCGTGTAAATAAATTAGGAATTGTTTGGATTCCTCTTATCTCACCAACGTGACTTTTGAGGGCAGGTAATCATGTAACCAAATTTGAACCTGTTCGAATGTGACTTCTCTATGATAGTTCTACTCTTAAATGGGTTTAAAAGTAGAGTGTAGTCTAAGTCTTAACTGTTTCTAGCAGGAATACAACTCCTAGTATTAAGAGTACAGCTCATATAAGAATACTAATGTTTCAATGTTCGCTATTATCGGTCTTCTTGCTACCATAGAACTAACTGTAACAATTCTACAGGATTTGCAGCATTACACGCATTATTACATTCAGAAACAAACAAGTTAAGAGGGCCACTGGTTTAATCTGAAAACAGAAGCCGGCCAACATCCATGACTAAACTCCTCTAAGATGATACAAATTTATCTCAATATTGCCTCCAACTCTGAAATATTCCCCATTGTACATATGTCTACACAGGCGATACATTCATATGTTATGAAGACTCTTAACCATACACTACCAAGAAACGTGTAAGTATAACCATCTGATCTGAATTCCTGGGATATTTGGAAATTTCACAAAAGGTGGTGGCACAGTTCTTCCATATGATACCTGACCTTACTCACTATTGCAGCAATCTCAAATCAGTACGGCAAGAAAGAGGCTAAATAAGCTTCAGAGTTCAGAGAGATTGCGACGAATTGCATAATACCTAAATAAATATTGTCTGCATTCACCAAAGTATCATTATTTCCTATAATCAAGTTCAACAAGTGTGTTCTGTTAGTGTTCACTACCTCAACCAAGATAGCAGTTAACAGGCACACAAAAGATCTTCATGAAGTGTCTATTATACAGAATTGACATGGTAAAATTTAGCAACAGCAAGCCCAGGGATCAAATTTACCTTTTCTTACTTCATGTCAGCATCACTGTTCTTCAATAATCTGGGTAACCTTTCTCAGGCTGGCATCAAGCTGGGAAAGACCCAAACCGGAGGTCTGAGAGGTGAATCGCTGTTCAGGGGTGGTGCGCCCGCATATTCAGCATAGCAGACATCACAAGTTCCATTAACCAAGGAATACTCGTACCATTCGCCCAAGCGTCGCCCAGCTGCATATATGCAATCACCTCGAATCCCAGGGAAACCTGGGCCGATGCAAGCCGCGAATCCGTGGAACCCAAGAAACAATGTTCGCCCACCCAAGCTTGTTATCATCACCCATTTTCCCTCCCCGGGCACCCACCGGAAAACACGGTACACAACCGTCTCTGCCTGTTCCTCGCTGATGAGCAACACCTCGCCGTCGCACTCCCCGAGCATGAACCGCTCCCCCACCGGCCGGTTCTCCTCATC
This sequence comes from Triticum aestivum, assembly GCF_018294505.1. Taxonomy (NCBI): domain Eukaryota; kingdom Viridiplantae; phylum Streptophyta; class Magnoliopsida; order Poales; family Poaceae; genus Triticum; species Triticum aestivum. The sequence goes on along the minus strand of NC_057807.1, from coordinate 502,107,286 downwards.
ATGCTCTCCTCCAAGGAATGACAACTCCAGCGAACTTTCGGACAGCTCCAGCGTGGCAAGACGGAGGCCAACCAGGGCGTAGAGGGTGGCGTCAACGAAGATCAAATCGTCGAACACGTGGGGCGCATCGGCGGTGGCCACACGCCAGAGCGCATCCCCGGGGCGGCAGTGCTGGACGGTGGACCTGCCGGGCAGGAAGAGCACGACGAGGAGGTCGGCAGAGAGGATGGCCCGGGAGAAGGGGGTGGGGACCCTGGGGAGGCGCTGCTGGTCGCCGGTGAAGAGGTGGAGGAGGAGGAGCCTGGGGGGGTACTGGGCGGCCGCGGTGGTGGCGGTGACGAGGAAGCCGTGGGCGTAGAGGAGGGTGAGGCGGGAGGGCGGTAGGTGGTGGCCCCAGGGGAGGCGGAAGCGGTGGAGGCGGCGGAGGCGGGGGTGGAAGAGCGCCTCGGCGAAGGAGGGGTAGAGGGAGACGGGGAGGAGCGGGGCCTGGGAGGCGAGGTGGGGGCGGGACGCCGGGAGGAGCGCGCGGTAGTCGCGGCAGGAGGCGCGGAGGGAGAAGAAGTCCTCCAGGGAGGTGAGGCGACGGGCGATGTCCGGGAGGAGGTCCGGCGGAGGGGACGGCGTGTGGCCGGAGGAGGCGGGGGTCGAAGAGGAGGAGGCGACCGCCGGTGGTATGTGGCGACGCCGACGCTTCTCCATCGCCATTTCTCCTGCCATTTTTCAGCTTTCTTTTCCCCTTCTGGGAATTCCCTGTCACCCAAGGAGACCGATAGAAACGGGGAAGACTCTCCCGCACCGTCATTGGCTGTGGGCTCGCAGCCCATGGCCCATGTCATGGCCAATGTTTTTCTTGTCCAGCAACATATCGTATCCGATTCTCAAAAAGAAATAATATGTAAAAAGAAAAAACTTCCCCTAAAAAATGTAAGAAGAAAAAACTACTACTTCCTTCAATCCAAATTAATTGACGTTGGTTTAGTACAAAATAAAATTGTACTAAGGGCATATTCTGATCCTGCAACTTCTCAGAAACTTCTCAGATTCAGGTCGCGTTTAGTTCACATGAATTGGTGCCTGGAGCCAGCCTGGATACTAGCAATTTTGTGTCTGCCTAGACATGAAGTGTTTGGTTGCATATCTAGCTAAAAAAGGTTTACGATGGAAAAGGCATTTGTGTCAGACCTGGCCCACAAAAAATCCAGCTAATTAAAGTAAGAATTGTTGCCAGGCAGCACCCAAGTGACCCATTCGGCCAGGCTAATCAAGGTGCCTGGGCACCAGCCAGGTTAAGCAAAGTTTTCAAATTACCAGGCCAGGCGAGCATCAACTTTTGTGGACTTGGACCAAACATTCTCCAGACAGTTTCCAAGCAGGGTCTAGTCCAGGCACGAAGCGACGAGAACATCAACCAAACACACCCTCAGCTTCTTGCTTGGCTTCTCGCTTCACCTGACGCTGGGAAAGACAGCCCTACAGCTCCTCCTAGCGCTACAGTATGCTGGCAGCCCGTCTGGTGGGACTGCAGGCATGTTCCCAACTTGGGCCGGCTGGAAGCATCCCATTGCGGGAGAGGGGGGGCCAGTCGTTGGGATGCTTCTCCTTGCTCGGAAGACATTCTCGAGCATCAATGGCGTCCGGGGTGAGCTCCTCGCTGACGGCGGGACTAGCGGCGCTGAGGATGGGATCCGAGGGAAAAGGGCTCGGATGGCCGGATTTGTAGGCGAAGGAAAGGATCCCGCCGGCGACGGGAGAGCGGCCCTGGCGGCGGCTGTCGGGGGTCGGGTGCGACATATGCCAAAGGATGGCTTATCATGGTGGGAGCGAGTAGAACGTCGCCGGTGCCTGGAAGCGGGATAAGGCGTAGACACGTACGCCGACGCACTTTACCCAGGTCCATGGCTCTCCTAGGAGATAACACCCCTAGTCCTGCTCTGTGGGATCTCCGCATGATCACTAAGGCACAAGTGATACAATGGTGCTCCTTGAGTTGTGTTCTAGAAGCAGAAGGAGGCAAGGCTAGCTTTCTTCCTGCTCTAGGGCAGTGTCTAGTTCTAATGGAGTGGGAACCCTTTGCATGGGTGTCCTGGGGGTTTTATATAGGCCTACACCCCAGGGGTACAATGGTAATATGGTCGGGTGCTGGACCCGGTTGTCAGTGTCTCTGGCCTCCGGCTTCTCCGCCGGCTGCTGGGGCCCGCCGCCTGGTGGGCCCCCGCCGACCGGTCCGGTACGGAGCCGACAGGACACTCCTGCCACTAGCAGGTCTGGTTGGTGGCTGCTTACTGTAGCCGTGCCGCTAATGACGTGGGCTTGGTCAGCTCAATGTGGCTACAGTCCCGCCGCCTGGTGGGAGGTCACTGTAGCCACACCTTGTCTCTTCAGGTTAATGGCGCGCTTACTTCGAGGGAGGGGACGACCGCCTGCTGGAGGCCGGCCTCCCCCAGATCCGACTGGTTTGGCATCCGCCGTCTTCTAGGCTATCGCTGCCTGATAGGGCCCGCAGCCTGCAGGCCGTACCGACAGGTCGTCGTGGGGAACAGGGCTCCTCCTGTCTGGAGTGACGTTAGGGGAGAGTGGCAACAGTGTCGCACCGTGCGGAGATCTCCGCCTGTACGAGGCACTGTGGCCACGCCAAGCCCAGGATTCGGGGGCGAGGGACTTCACTGTAGCCACGCCTAGTCTTGTCCTCTTGACGGGGGCGCAGACTCTGAGGGCGCCTAGTGCCCGCTTGCACGAGCCATCCTCTCTGGAGGGCGGTTGACTAGAGCCGGCCGCTCTTGGTGTCGTCTGCTGGTAGTTGGCCATCCTCTGGTGGCCGGCCGTTGAGCCAGCCGGCCTCCGGAGGGCGGAGCTTCAGCTTGGGGTATCGCGGGGCGAAGACGGCCCGAAGTTTTGATAAGTTCAGGGTCCCGGGTGAGGCTACCCGTGGCCCATTACTCCGACAGTAGTCCCCGAAGCCGATGAGGCGTTGCGGTCGAGGGGTCGCGGAGTCTCAACGGCTTCCCCCCTCACCAAGATCTGGGAGAATGCTCGATCCGCCTTGTGACGCGCCGGCTGCTGGAGTCGGCTTTGACAAGGTGGGATCGTCGGTCAATTTTGAACACCAAGGCGGGAGACAGGTGGCGTGCCTGCTAAGCTTCCCAGGCCCGCCGCTCGCCACAAGCACGCCACGCGGCGAACGTCAGCCCGGCCAGCCTGCCACCCCACGCTCCTGATGGGACATGACAGTGGGCTGGTCCCGCCACTATCGGGCCTCGGCACGCGGGCAGATCCGCTGCGGCCGGGGTGGGCGGTTGCGATTCCCGTGAGCATTTTAAGGCGCAGTAACTTCACGCGGTAAATGGGGGGTCGTGGGGTCGTGGGCGCAGTTAATCCCATGATCCCGTGCCCCGCCCCCTCAGCTTCGTAGCCCAAGGGCTATAAGTAGGGGGGAAAGGGGAGCGGCGGAGCACGCACGCCCTCCTCCCCACACTCTCTTCCTCCTCTTGCTCCTTCCGCCACTGCTGTTGTCGCTGCCCTAGCGCTCGCGGGGGTGCTGTCGCCGTTCGCCGCCGTCGCGCCCCTACTCCCCTCGCAGCCTGCCCGAGGCTATGGCGCGCGAGAAGGGCGGCGACTGGGACGGCTCGACGGTCATCGAAGACCACATCACCTTCCTCTAGGACACATGTCGGATGCCCAACGTGGCATTCGTCAAGGCGCGGGTGCCGCCGGAGAAGGAGATTTCGCCGGCGCCGAAGGGGAATGAGTGGGTCGTCTTCCGCTCGCACTTCCTCCGTGGCTTCGGCCTTCCGGCGAGCGGATTCCTCTACTCGTTCATGGACTTCTACCACGTCCAGCCGCATCACCTGACGCCCAACACCGTGACCCTGCTCTCCGCCTTCGTCACGGCGTGCGAGGGCTACCTCGGCATCCTCCCCACACTCAAGCTATGGGGGGCGTTCTTCTACGGCAAGCTGGGCACCTCCGCCAAGGACACGGCGGCCGAGTGCGGCGGATTTGTCGTCGTGCGCCAGCCGGCAAAGAGGAATGCCTTCCCAGTCATCAAGTTGTCACACTCGGTAAAACTGTGGCAGTAGTCTTATTTCTACATTGAGAACGTCGACCCGACTGTCAACTTCATCAACCCGGCCTACGAGGCCGCCCCCCCGGCGGGTCTCGGCCCAACTGGGACTATAAGCCGAAGCCGGTGTCGGCAGACGCGGCAGCCGCCATCAGCCGACTCTGGGTGCTCCAGGAGTCGGAGGGCCTCGTGGCCTCCGACCTCCTCATCGCCATCGTCGAGCGCCAGGTCCTCCCGCTTTAGGGCCGCCCTCATCTGATCTATCGGATGAGCGGGCACCGCGACCCGAGCAGGTTGTGTACAAAGGAGATGCCGACTGCTGAGGTTGCGAGGATGGTGAACGAGATCTCCGACCTCAAGGTGTCGGAGGGAGACTGGTGGTTTGGAAAGCGGCCATATTCTCGCGACAACCCGCCGCCTGCCGTAAGTCCCTCGATTTCTTCTTTTAGTTCTGACTTTTGGTCTTGCGCATGGTGTGACGCAACTCTTTTTTCTAGAGTGCAGATTTACATGTTCGCGACAACGACCGCCATCGTGGGGCTGGGTGGTGACTACCTGCCAGACTGGGCAGTGAGCGATGTGGACGAACCCGACTTGGGGGCAGATGCCTTGGAGAACGATGCAGCAAATGGCGGCGATGGAGCAGGCGGCTCCGAGGAGGGCGGCGGTGTGGAGACCTGGCCTGATGACGATGACGACGAAGACGAGCCGCGCCCCTCCCGGAGCACCACCAACACCGGCGCAGGCCCCTCTACCGGGCCGCCCGCCCGAGGCGGCAAGCGCAAGTGGAAGAAAGGCGTCGTCTTGTTCGGCAGCACGCCGAAGAAGCCCAAGAACCCGGCCGCGGCGACTAGGCGGAAAGAAGCCGCGGCCAAGGTGGCCAAGTTCCAACGGCAGCCGAAGGTGCCGCTCATGGTGTCAGCGTAAGTATCCTTCTTACGCTTCCACCTCTTTGCCGATCTGGCCTAAAAACCTTTTGTCTTGTCTTCTTATCTCAGGGCCCCGCTCACCCTCGAGAAGTCGGCCGCCGCCTCGGTCATCAGGTCGGCGGAGACCTCCACCACCAGCCGGCGAATCGATCCGGCCGCCGACCTCCGGGAGGCGCAGGAGCGGAACGCACAGGAGGTGCGCGAGGAACAAGAAGCCGACCGCATGGCAAAGGCAGAGGCAAGACAAGGCCACAACATCGGCGGCAAGGAATCTGACGCAAGCAGAGGCCGATGCCGCGGAGAAGGAGCAGCTTGCAGAGGCCGCACGCCGCCAGGATCCACTGCTCGTGACTCCCTTGAACTCCGCGCCACCTCCGTCGGAGTTTGTGGCAATGACTGAGGGAGCCGGCGACGAGCAGCCGGTCCTAGAGAGGGAGGGCGGCGACGTGGCCATGCCGGACGTCATCGTGCCGCCACCACCAACTGACGGACCGCAGGACGAGCAACCGGCCGCCCCGCCAGTACCACCAGCTGGGGACGTGGTGGTGACGGACCTGATTCCTGAGGTCCGCACGCCCGCGCGCCGCCGTCTTGCGAAGGTGGCCTCGGCACCGCGGCCACTGGACACCGGTGTCACGAGCTCATCGGTCCCCGACACCGAGGCAAGCAGCACCGCGCCAGCGGGTTGGGTGCGCGGAGGCGGGACGGGCGCCCTGAACCAGGCGGCCCTCAACGTCCAGGCCAAGCTTCGGGCCGAAGCCGAAGCCCTCAAGCGATGCAACAAGGCCTTCCTGGATTCGCGGGCAGCCATTGCTCGTCCTCGAGTAGGTAAATGATAAAAACAGAAATTTTGATGTGGAATGCTACCTAGCATAATTCTCAATGTAATTTTCTTTATTGTGGCATGAATGTTCAGATCCAAATGATTCAAGATAAAAGCTTATAAAATATAAAAATAATAATGCTTCAAAGCATACTAACAAATAATCATGTCCTATCAGAATAGCATAGCCAAAGAAAGCTTATCCCTACAAAATCATATAGTTAGGCCATGCTTCATTTTCATTACACAAAAATACTCCCATCGTGCACAACCCCGATGATGAGCCGAGCAATTGTTTCATACTTTTTAACGCGCTTCAACTTTTTTTCAACTCTTACGCAATACATGAGCGTAAGCCATGGACATAGCACTTGGGTGGTAAAAGATGGTGGTTGTGAGGACAAAAAGAGGGAGAAGATAGTCTCACATCAACTAGGCGTATCAACAGGCTATGGAGATGTCCATCAATAGATATCAATGTGAGTGAGTAGGGATTGCCATGCAACAGATGCACTAGAGCTATAAATATATGAAAGCTCAACAAAAAGAACTAAGTGGGTGTGCATCCAACTTGCTTGCTCATGAAGACCTAGGGCATTTTGAGGGAGCCCATCATTGGAATATACAAGCCAAGTTCTATAATGAAAAATTCCCACTTAGTATATGAAAGTGACAACATAGGAGACTCTCTATCATGAAGATCATGGTGCTACTTTGAAGCACAAGTGTGGAAAAAGAGATAGTAGCATTGTCCCTTCTCTCTTTTTCTCTCATTTTTTCTTTTTTCCTTTTTTTTCTTCTTCTTTTTTCTTTGGCCTTTTTTTGGCCTTTCTCTTTTTTCTTTTCTTTTTGTAAAGTCCGAAGTCTCATCCCGACTTGTGGGGGAATCATAGTCTTCATCATCCTTTCCTCACCGAGACAATGCTCTAATAATGAAGATCATCACACTTTTATGGATTTACAACTCAAGAATTACAACTCAAAGCTAGAACAAGATATGACTCTATATGAATGCCTCCAGTGGTGTACCGGAATATGCAATGAATCAAGAGCGACATGTATGAAAATTATGAAGGTGGCCTTGCCACAAATACGATGTCAACTACATGATCATGCAAAGAGCAATATGACAATGATAAAACATGTCATAATAAACGGAACAGTGGAAAGTTGCATGGCAATATATCTCGGAATGGCTATGGAAATGCCATAATAGGTAGGTATGGTGGCTGTTTGTAGGAAGGTAAATAATGGGTGCATGATACCGGTGAAAGTTGCGCGATATAATAGAGGCTAGCAAAGTGGAAGGATGAGTGTGCGTATATCCATGGACTCACATTAGTCATAAAGAACTCATATACTTATTGCAAAAGTCTACTTAGCCCTCGAAGCAAAGTACTACTACGCATGCCCCTAGAGGGATAGATTGGTAGGAAAATACCATCGCTCGTCCCCGACTGCCACTCATAAGGAAGACAATCAAAAGAGCACCTCATGCAACAAATTTGTCACACAACTTTTACCATACGTGCATGCTATGGGACTTGCCAACTTCAACAAAAGTATTTCTCAATTTCATAACTATCCACTAGCATGACCCTAACAATTATCAAGCAACAAATTGATCATAGCATCCAATTCACTTCCTATGATAGTTTTTATTATACCCAACTTGGAGGCTCATCGTTCTAGGAGCAAATTTGTAACCATAGCAAATACCATGCTGTTCTAAAAGACTCTCAAAATAATATAAGTGAAGCATGAGAGACTAGCAATTTCTTCAACATTAATCCACCGTCGTGCTCTAAAAGATATAAGTGAAGCACTAGAGCAAAAACTATCAAGCTCAAAAGAGATAAGTGAAGCACATAGAGTATTCTAGCAAATTCTAATCAAGTGGGATTCTCCCAAAAGGTGTGTACAGCAAGGATGATTGTGGTAAACTAAAAAGCAAAGACTAATATAATACACGACGCTCCAAGCAAAACACATATCATGTGGCGAATAAAAATATAGCTCCAAGTAAAGTTACCAATGAACGAAGACGAAAGAGGGGATGCCTTCCCGGGGCATCCCCAAGCTTAGGCTTTTGGCTATTCTTGAATATCTTGGGGTGCCATGGGCATCCCCAAGATTAGGCTCTTGCCACTCCTTATTCCATAGTCCATAAAAGCTTTACCCAAAACTTGAAAACTTCACAACACAAAACTCAACAGGAAATCTTATAAGCTCCGTTAGTGAAAGAAAACAAAACCACCACATAAGGTACTATAATGAACGCATTCTTTATTTATTTTGGTGTTAAACCTACTATATTCCAGCTTCTCTATGGTTTATAAACTATTTTACTAGCCATAGATGCATCAAAATAAGCAAACAACACACGAAAAACAGAATCTGTCAAAAACAGAACAGTCTGTAGCAATCTGTAACTAACACAAACTTCTGGAACTCTAAAAATCCTACCAAAATAGGAAGTCCTGTACAATTTTTTTATTGATCAGCAGAAAAAAACATCAACGCAAAATAACGTTTCTGTGATTTAACAAAATTAAATTCGTGCGCGCAAAGTTTCTGTTTTTCAGCAGAATCAAATTAACTATCATCATAGGTTATCCTATAGGTTCTACTTGGCACAAACACTAATTAAAACATAAAAACACATCTAAATAGAAGGTAGATGAAAAATTTATTACTAAACAGGAACAGAAAAAAAAACACAAATAGAATTGGGTTGCCTCCCAACTAGCGCTATCGTTTAACGCCCCTAGCTAGGCATAAAAGCGAAGATAGATCTAAGTAGTGCCGTCTTTGGCACTTAATTCATATGTAGCTTGCATGATAGATTCATTAGGTAATTTGACTTTCTTTCTTGGAAAGTGCTCCATGCCTTTCTTTAATGGAAATTTGAATCTAATATTCCCTTCCTTCATATCAATAACGGCACCAATCGTTCTAAGGAAAGGTCTACCAAGAATAATAGGGCATGAAAGATTGCAATCTATATCAACAACGATAAAATCTACGGGCACCAAATTTCTATTTGCAACAATGAGAACATCATTGATCCTTCCCATTGGCTTTTTAATGGTGGAATCCGCAAGGTGCAAATTTAAAGAGCAATCATTAAGATCATGGAAACCTAGAATATCACATAAAGTTTTCGGAATCATGGAAACACTAGCACCCAAATCACACAAAGCAAAACACTCATGATCTTTAATTCTAATCTTTATAGTAGGTTCCCACTCACCATTAAGTTTTCTAGGTATAGAAACTTCCAAATTAAGTTTTTCATCATAAGATTGCACCAAGGCATCAACGATATGTTTGGTAAAAGCTTTATTTTGACTATAAGCATGAGGAGAATTAAATTCCTTGAAATACAACCTTCTAAAGAACAATTATCATAATCAAATTCCTTGAAATCCGAGATAGTGGGTTCAATAATATTTAAAGTCATGACCTCTCCAATCCCACTTTTACCAAATTTAGCCTCAAGATCTAAAAACTCCGAATTATTGGGATGCCTTCTAACTAAAGTTGACTCATCTCCAGTCCCATTATTATCAAGATTCATATTGCAAAACAAAAGATCTAATAGGAGACACACCAATAACTTTAAGATCTTCATCATTATTTTCATCTAACTTTTCTGGTTTGGCAGCCATCTTATTGACTAAGGTAGCTTGCTTATCAGAAATCTTGGCTATAGCATTTTCAAGCCGGGTAATTTGAGAGTTCACACCATAAAATTCTTTATTCATATCATCAAGCTCCTTATTCATAAACCCCAAAAAACCTTTTTTTTTCTTTAAGCTCTTTTCTGAAGAAATTATTATGCTCAAATTGCAAATTCATAAAGCTTATAATATTTGATTCAATCTCTTCCAACCTTCTAAGAAGGTGGTCGGTACTCTTAGGCAAAGCCATAAGGACAAACAGGCACACAAGCAAACAGAAAAAGGCAAGCGAAAAGAGAGAGGAGGAGAGGGCGAATAAAATGGCAAGGGTGAAGTGGGGGAGAGGAAAACGAGAGGCAAATGGCAAATAATGTAAATGCGAGGGAGATGGGTTTGTGATGGGTACTTGGTATGTCTTGACTTGAGCGAAGACATCCCCGGCAACGGCGCCAGAAATCCTTCTTGCTACGTCTTGAGCTTGCTCAAGCTTTCCTTGAAGAGGAAAGGGTGATGCAGCAATAGTAGCATAAGTATTTCCCTCAGTTTTTGAGAACCAAGGTATCAATCCAGTAGGAGGCTCCTCAAAAGTCCCACGCACCTACACAAACAAACAAAGAACTCGCAACCAACGCAATAAAGGGGTTGTCAATCCCTTCACGGCCACTTGTGAAAGTGAGATCTGATAGAGATAGTATGATAAGATAAATATATTTTTGGTATTTTATATTATAGATGCAAAAAGTAAAGATGCAAATAAAAGTAGATTGAAAGCAAATATGATAAAAGATAGACCCGGGGGCCATAGGTTTCACTAGAGGCTTCTCTCAAGATAGCATAACTATTACGGTGGGTGAACAAATTACTGTCGAGCAATTGATAGAAAAGCGAATAGTTATGAGATTATCTAGGCATGATCATGTATATAGGCATCACGTCCACAACAAGTAGACCGACTCCGGCATGCATCTACTACTATTACTCCACACATCGACCGACTCATGCCTGCATCCAGAGTATTAAGTTCATAAAGAACAGAGTAACACATTAAGCAAGATGACATGATGTAGAGGGATAAACTCATGCAATATAATATAAAACCCATCTTTCTATCCTCGATGGCAACAATACAATACGTGCCTTGCAACCCTTTCTGTCACTTGGTAAGGACACCGCAAGATTGAACCCAAAGCTAAGCACTTCTCCCATGGCAAGAAAGATCAATCTAGTAGGCCAAACCAAACTGATAATTCGAAGAGACTTGCAAAGATAACTCAATCATACATAAAAGAATTCAGAGGAGATTCAAATATTTCTCATAGATAAACTTGATCATAAACCCACAATTCATCGGATCTCGACAAACACACCGCAAAAAGAGTTTACATCGAATAGATCTCCACAAGAGAGGGGGAGAACATTGTATTGAGATCCAAAAAGAGAGAAGAAGCCATCTAGCTAATAACTATGGACCCGAAGGTCTGTGGTAAACTACTCACAACTCATCGGAGGGGCTATGGTGTTGATGTAGAAGCCCTCCATGGTTGATTCCCTCTCCGGCGGAGTGCTGGCGAAGGCTCCAAGATGGGATCTCGCGGATACAGAAGGTTACGGTGGTGGAAATTGTGTTTCGGTGGCTTCCTAGATGTTTTCGGGGTACGTAGGCTTATATGGGAGGAAGAAGTACGTCGGTGGCCGCCCGAGGGGCCCACAAGACAGGGGGCGTGCCCAGAGGGGGTGGGCGCGCCCTCCTATCTCGTGGCCGCCTCGGCTGCTTCTTGGCTTGCACTCCAAGTCCTCTGGATCACGTTCGTTCCAAAAATCATGCTCCCGAAGGTTTCATTCCGTTTGGACTCCGTTTGATATTCCTTTTCTTCAAAATATTGAAATAGGCAAAAAAAACAGCAATACGGGCTGGGCCTCCGGTTAGTAGGTTAGTCCCAAAAATGATATAAATGTATAAAATAAAGCCCATAAACATCCAAAAGGAGTAATATAATAGCATGGAACAATCAAAAATTATAGATACGTTGGAGATGTATCAGCCATCCGCGTAAGTTTCTTACTTCTCTTCATTTTGATCTTCTTGCATCCTTCGTGGGGGCGCGCCAGCGCACCCACTGGGTGTAGTCCCCAAGTTTCGGGGCGGCTGCTGAGCAGGCGGTCCGGAACTTTAACTTGTGGGTGTCAAATGCTAACTTTATGTGATATCCCTCTTGCAGGATTACCACAATCTCCGCGCAGCCGCCTTCAACTCCGGGGTCCGGGAGGTGGAGAAGCAGACCGACAACTTGTCCGAGAGCCGGAGTAAATTCCGACTTCCTTTCTTCGCGGGGGCGCGCTGGCGCACCCGCGGGCTGTAGTCCCCGAGGTTCGGGCCGACTGCTGAGCAGTCAGACCGAATCTTTTCAGTGACTTTTATTTTGTTGGTAACTTTGTCTCTGCGGGGGCGCGATGGCGCACCTACGGGGTGTAGTCCCCGAGATTCGGGCCGACTGCTGAGCAGTCGGGCCGGATCTTCCCGGCAACTGCATCCCGTCTTTATTGTTTGACTGACATCCTTTCATTCTTCCCTCTTTACAGAGGCCAACGCCGCCTTGCAGCAGTAGCTGGGCGAAGCCAACACGCTCTACGCGGCAAGGCGGCGGAGTGTGGCAAGCTGGCCGAAGAGCCTGGCCGGCTGGTCACTCAGCTTGCGGAGCAGGCGGAGGCCCTCAAGACGGCTTAGAGGGAGACGAAGGCGAAGGAGACCGACCTCCTCGCTGAGTTCGAGATCGAGCGCTCCGCCTGGGCCGACAACAAGGCGCAGATGACTGCTTGCTTCAGCAGCATCGAAGACTTGGTCGATGGTGAGCTTTGTTTCTTTTTCTTTCTTGTTTTGGAGCTGCCAGCCCTTATCTAGGCCGACTGCTAGTTTCTGACATTTGAATTTTCTTGCCTTCTGTCCAAGCAGACTTCTTCCCGGGCCATTCCGTCGCCGCGAACCAGATCATTGAGGCCCAGCGCGAAGAGCAGAGGGCGGAAGGCGTGCAGATTGCCCCTGACGCCTCCCGGACCCTCAACGAGCAGCTCCTCAGCATCCAGGCCCATCTTTGGCCTGCCCATCAGATACTGCGCCGCCTTCAGCGCGTCAGGGCCCAGGCGATCTCCGCCCTTTGTCCAGGTGTGCAGGCTCCGTGCACCCCCAGTCGGACTGCCGACTGGCTGGAGGTGGCGGCCGGCCGCCTGGAGGCCTGGAAGGGTTCTACAGCCCGGGCAGGAGCGCGCCGAGCCCTGGAGTTTGTCAAGGCATGGTGCCCTAGGCTAGATCTAGCCCAGTTGACCATGTTTCGGCTGGAGGCGCAGGAGGAGCTAGTGGCGGTGGAAGCCGAGCTTATCAGCAGGGTGGCAGCAATCGCCGACTACACCGACACTAGCGTGTTCATCCCGGAGGTGGTCGAAGAAGGTGCCGAAGCGCCGCTGGAGTGGCTTGGGCTGAACCCAGAGGACAGCGAGGATTCGGCTGAAGTAATCGACTCCAGCGACAAAGGGGAGGAGGAGGAGGAGGAGGAGAGCGAGGATGACGTGCCGGAGGCTGGAGCGGACGGCCAGCCTCAACCTGACTGTGCCTCAAGCAATGATCCACGCTCCAAGGCGCCGATCGCTGCTGGAGGCGGCCAGGCGGAGACCGACCAGCCGCCCGTTCCGTCGACGGACGCCACTGACTCTGCGGTCCAGCCGTCCGCCACCCCAACTGGTGCCGCCGCCTCCATCGTCCAGCCGGAGCCTTCTGCTGCACCAACCGGCACCGCCGACTCCAACATCCAGCTGGAGCCCTATGCTGCACCAACCGGTACTGCCGACCCCAGCATCCAGCTAGAGCCTTCTGCTGCACCAACCGGTACTACCGACCCCACCGTCCAGCTGGAGCCTTTAGCTGCCCCTTAGGATTTTTCCTTTTCCTGCTTGCTAGTCTGGACAACTCGGTTAAATTTGCACAATTCCACCCTCAGGGTGTACATCAAACTCTGCTGAATGCTGGCCGATAGGCCTTTATCTATGTAAATTTTTTATCGTAATTCATGCTTTGCTTTGTCGGCTTCTAACTTTTCTTGCCTTTAATATCCTTGCCTTTTTTCTTTGTCGCCCTCCCTCGGCTACTCTCTGGCCAGCCGAGCAGCCGCTCTGTGGACTGCGGCTGGGTTGAGTACTTTAGATTTGATGGGAGAGCAAGTACTTAGCCATTCAGAGTGTTGGCAAGACAAGCAGAAGCCGGCCGGCCGGCTGCTCGACAGCCGGCCGAACGGGCGAGATGCCGGCCTCGACTATATGCGTTCTTCCCTTAGCCGTTTTTCACGTGGGTACTGTTTTGCAACCCCTGCCTGCCATTCAGTCACTCTGCGAGCTGCAGCTTCTGGCAAGGGAAGTTTTTGGTGCCAACACACTACTTGTCCAGCTACAGGAGGCTGCATGTAGCAGAAGGCGGCGAGCCTCCGGGCCGACTGGTCAAACCCGATGCCAGGCGGAAATAAAACAATACACACTCATAGGCATAACACTTATCATATAGATAAAAAGATGGTAGTCCCCGAGTTCTTCTCGGGGGACCCGGAGTCTTCGTACATGATACAAAAGGTAGTGTGATACATACTGCTTTCAACTGTAAAATCTTTGGAGGAGGTTTGCATTCCATGGCCTCTACGTCTCCTTGCCTGAGTCATCTCTTTTGCGTGCTCTGGGCTTCTGAGCATCGATCAGATAGTAGGAATCGTTGCCCAACACCTTGCTGATGATGAAAGGGCCTTCCCAAGGTGCCGAGAGCTTGTGCTGGCCGGCTGTTCGCTGGATCAGCCGGAGCACAAGGTCTCCCTCTTGGAAGGATCTTGGCTTCTATTGGAAATATGCCCTAGAGGCAATAATAAAAGGATTATTATTATATTTCCTTGTTCATGATAATTGTCTTTTATTCATGCTATAATTGTATTATTCGGAAATCGTAATACACGTGTGAATACATAGACCATAATATGTCCCTAGTGAGCCTCTAGTTGACTAGCTCGTTGATCAACAGATAGTCATGGTTTCCTGACTATGGGCATTAGATGTCATTGATAACGGGATCACATCATTAGGAGAATGATGTGATGGACAAGACCCAATCCTAAGCATAGCACAAGATCGTGTAGTTCGTTTGCTAGACCTTTTCCAATGTCAAGTATCTTTTCCTTAGACCATGAGATCGTGTAACTCCCGGATACCGTAGGAGTGCTTTGGGTGTATCAAACGTCACAACGTAACTGGGTGACTATAAAGGTATACTGCGGGCATCTCCGAAAGTGTCTGTTGGGTTGACACGGATCGAGACTGGGATTTGTCACTCCGTATGACGGAGAGGTATCTCTGGGCCCACTTGGTAATGCATCATCATAATGAGCTCAGAGTGACCAAGTGTCTGGTCACAGGATCATGCATTACAGTACGAGTAAAGTGACTTGCCGGTAACGAGATTAAACGAGGTATTGGGATACCGACGATCAAATCTCGGGCAAGTAACATACCGATTGACAAAGGGAATTGTATACGGGGTTGCTTGAATCCTCGACATCGTGGTTCATCCGATGAGATCATCGAGGAGCATGTGGGAGCCAACATGGGTATCCAGATCCCGCTGTTGGTTATTGACCGGAGAGCCGTCTCGGTCATGTCTATATGTCTTCCGAACCCGTAGGGTCTACACACTTAAGGTTCGGTGACGCTAGGGTTGTAGAGATATGAGTATGCAGCAAACCGAAAGTTGTTCGGAGTCCCGGATGAGATCCCAGATGTTACGAGGAGTTCCGGAATGGTCCGGAGGTAAAGAATTATATATGGGAAGTCGAGTTTCGGCCATCGGGAAAGTTTTGGATGTTACCGGTATTGTACCGGGACCACCGGAAGGGTCCCGGGGGTCCACCGGGTGGGGCCACCCATCCCGGAGGGCCCCATGGGCTGAAGTGGGAGAGGAACCAGCCACTGGTGGGCTGGTGCGCCCCCCTGGGCCCCCCTCTGCGCCTAGGGTTGGGAACCCTAGGGGAGGGGGCGCCTCCACTTGCCTTGGGGGGCAAGTCTCCCCCCTTGGCCGCCGCCCTCCCTAGGAGATCCCATCTCCTAGGGCCGGCGCCCCCCTGGGGTCCCTATATAAAGAGGGGGGTGGGAGGGCAGCCACACCCTGAAGTCTTGGCGCCTCCCTCTCCCCTGCTACACATCTCCCTCTCGCAGAAGCTCGGCGAAGCTCTGCCGGAACCCTGCTGCATCCACCACCAGGCTGTCGTGCTGCTGGATCTTCATCAACCTCTCCTTCCCCCTTGCTGGATCAAGAAGGAGGAGACGTCACGCTGACCGTATGTGTGTTGAACACGGAGGTGCCATCTGTTCGGCGCTAGGATCTCCGGTGATTTGGATCACGACGAGTACGACTCCCTCAACCCCGTTCTCTTGAACGCTTCCGCTCGCGATCTACAAGGGTATGTAGATGCACTCCCCTCTCTCGTTGCTAGATGAACTCATAGATTGATCTTGGTGAACGTAGGAAATTTTTTATTTTATGCAACATTCCCCAACAGCTTCACCTTGCAGTTGTAGTATCGGCGCAGACTCTGCTGGTAGCTGGCTGGCCGGCTGAGTGCCAACAGCCGGCCCTCCTCCAGCAGGTCGACGCTGTCTTCTCGTGCCTCCTTGGCATCCGCCTCTGTGTACATGGTGACTCTTGGGGAGTCGAACTCTATGTCCGTCGGGATGACGGCTTCAGCACCGTAGACGAGGAAGAAGAGCGTGAAGCCGGTTGACTTGTTCGGAGTCGTGCGCAGGCTCCAGAGGATGGCTGGCAGCTCATCGAGCCAGTAGCCGGCCGAACGCTCTAGAGGCTCGACCAGTCGGGGCTTGATGCCGGACAGAATGAGGCCGTTTGCTCGCTCAACTTGGTCGTTTGACTGCGGATGGGCAACGGACGCTAAGTCCAGTCGGATGCCCCGCGTCACGCAGAAACGAGCCAAGGCTCCTTTGGCAAAGTTTGTGCCGTTGTCGATGATGATGCTATGTGGTATGCCGTACCGAGTGGTGATGTCGGCGATGAAAGTCACGACAGTCGGCCCATTCAGCTTTTTGATTGGCTTTGCTTCTATCCACTTGGTGAACTTGTCCACAGCGACAAGCAGATGAGTCATGCCACCACGGGCCATCTTGAATGGCCCCACCATGTCCAAACCCCAAACAGCAAAGGTCTAGGCAATGGGTATGGTCTTGAGTGCAGAAGCTGGTAAGTGTGGCTTGGAGTGGAACTTCTGACACCCTTTGCACTTCTGGACTAACTCTTTGGCGTCTTCTAGGGCAGTCGGTCAGAAGAAACCATGGCGGAAAGCTTTGGCAACAAGTGATCTTGAAGCCGCGTGGTGACCACATTCGCCTTGGTGAATATCTTTGAGGATTGCCTGACCCTGGTCCGGCTCCATGCAACGCTGGTATACGCCAGTGACACTGCGCCGAACCAGTTCTCTGTTGACTATGGTGTATGCTGCTGGGCGCCACTACACTTGTCGGGCTAGGATCTCATCGGCCGGCAACTCTTTGTTCACCAGGAAGTTGAGGATGGGTTGAGCCCATGAGGGTGCTGCTATCTCTCCGACTGCCATGACTGCAACTTGTATAAGGGCGGTTGGGCCGGGAGGTGGCGGGTTGGAGTCGATTGTTGCCTGCTGCCTTGAAGAAGTCCCCGGGTCGGCTGCTGCAGTCCCCGGGCAGGGTTCTGAAGTTCTCGGTCCGGGTGCAATGGCTGCAGTCCCTGGGCCGCCTGCCGAAATCCCCATGCCGGCTTCTAGGGTCCTCAAGTCGGATCCGACTGCTTCGGGAGGGGCCGGCATGAAGATGGAGTCGGACTGTGGTGATGGCTTGACAGACAGCTTGAGGAGGCGCTGCAAGGCGACGCCGGCTGGTATCGCCTGTCGGGTGGAGCCGATCCGTGCCAAGGCATCTGCTTTCTCGTTGTCATTTCTTGGCACGTGGAGGAATTCACACCCGTCAAAGTATCCACTGAGTTGCTATACGAGGAAGTGGTAGCTTGCCATGTTCGCGTCCTTGGCGTCCCAGTCGCCTGACGACTGCTGGACCACCAAGTCGGAGTCACCATAGCACAGGATCCGGCGAATGCCAAGTTCCTTGGCAAGCCAGAGCCCGTGTATGAGTGCCTCGTACTCGGCTACGTTGTTGGAGGCGGCAAAATGGATTTGCAGCACGTATCTGAGCTTATCGCCTTTGGGAGAGGTGAGGACGATGCCGGCTCCCAGACCGGTGCGCATTTTTGAACCATCAAAATGCATCCGCCAATGGGTGGAGTCTGGCGCTGGCGGCAAGTACCGAGTCTCGGCCCAGTCGACGAGGAAGTCGGCCAGCGCTTGTGACTTGATGGCGGTGCAAGGCTGGTAGTAGATGGTGTAAGGAGCCAGATCAATAGCCCACTTGGCCACTCGGCTTGAAGCATCCCGGCTTCCAATGATCTCAGCAAGCGGAGCAGTGCAGACAATAGTAATTGGGTGCTCTTGAAAGTAAGGCTTCAGCTTCTTGGCGGCAAAGTGCACACCATAGCACATCTTCTGATAGTGTGGGTAGTTTTGCTTGGAGGCGGACAGTACTTCACTTAGGTAATATATCGGCCTCTGTACGGCAATGCTCTGCCCTCCTTGCGTTCTACCACCATGACTGTGTTGACCACCCGACTGGTGGCGGTGATGTAGTGGAGCATGGGCTCTTTCTCGGTTGGAGTCGCCAAGATAGGCGGGGTGGTCAACATCTTCTTGAGTTGGAGAAAAGCTTCGTCTGCCTTGTCGTTCCACTTGAAAAAAGTGGTCTTCTTCATGAGCTGGTACAGGGGGAGAGCCTTCTCACCCAGCCGACTGATGAAACGGCTGATAGATGCCAGGCAACCGGTGAATTTATGCATGTCCAGCAGTCGGGTGGGCACCTCCATCTTCTCAATGGCCTTGATCTTCATTGGGTTGCATTCTATGCCACGCTCAGAGACCAGAAAACTGAGGAGCTGGCCGGCTGGTACTCCAAAGACGCATTTCTCTGGGTTGATCTTGATCTGGAATCGATGCAGGTTCTCAAAGGTTTCCTTGAGGTCTTCCAGCAGCATGCCACGCTTCTCCGTCTTTACCACCACATCATCCACATAGACATGGGCATTTCTGCCGAGTTGCTTGAGGAGACACTTCTGCATGCAACGCTGAAACATGGCGCCGGTATTTCGCAAGCCGAACGTCATGGTCAGGTAGGAGAAGGCTCCAAATGGTGTGATGAAGGCGGTCTTTAGCCTGTCGGCCAGGTTCAGCTTTATCTGATGGTACCCTGAGTATGCATCCAAAAAACTCAACAGCTCGCATCCGGCTGTGGAGTCTATCACTTGGTCAATTCTTGGCAGGGCAAATGGATCTTTGGGGCAAGCTTTGTTGAGGCTGGTATAATCAATACACATGCGCCACTGCTTGTTTTTCTTCAACACAAGAACTGGGTTGGCCAGCCACTCTTGAAAGAACACTTCCATGATGAAACCGGCTGCTAGAAGCCGGGCTATCTCTTCTCCGACAACTCTTCTCTTCTTTTCTGACAGGCGGCGCAAGGGCTGCCTGACCGGCTTGGTGTCGGGTCGGACATGTAACTTGTGCTCGGCGAAATCCGTCGAAACACCCGACATGTCTTTGGGAGACCATGCGAAGATGTCCCGATTCTCACGGAGGAGATCGACGAGCTCGCTTTCCTATTTGCTGTCTAGGTTGGTACCTATGACAGCGTGCCTCTCCGGGTGCTCCGGGTCCAGGGGTATCTTCTTTGTTTCCTTTGCCGGCTTGAATGAGCCCTCAACCTCCGACTCCTTGGGGGTGGGTGACATTTCCGGCTTCTTGCCTGCCAACGCCACCACCCGGTCAAGGAGCCGCTTCTTGGCTGCAATCACGAGGGACTCGGCCAGCCGGCTGCTGTCCGCGGCGCAGGCGACTAACTTTTTGTAGTCTCTGACTACAGTCAGGATCCCCTTGGTACTTGGCATCTTCATCTTGAGGTAAGCATAGTGGGGGACCGCCATGAACTTGGCCAGGGCAGGCCGGCCAAGCAGCGCATGGTAAGGGCTCTCAAGGTCCACCACTTCAAACCAAACTGGCTCACGGGGAAATGATTCTTGTCTCCGAAGAGAACATCAATTTGGGTCTTGCCGATTGGTGAGCAGGAAAGGCCAGGGACTATGCCATGAAATACAATCCGACTGGGGAGGAGCTGCTTCTGCTTGATTCCCAACTTCTCCATCGTGTCACGGTATAGGATATTGATGCTGCTGCCGCCATCTATCAGGACTCTAGAGAAACGAGATGCCCACCTCTCTGTTGCAAAGGTAGCCTCTAGGACCAGGGCGTAGGAACCAGGGGAAGGCATCACTTCCGGGTGGTCGGCCCTGCTCCAACTGATGGGTTTCTCAGACCAATGCATGAACTCTGGAGTATTCGAGGACACTGCCTGTACTTCTTGTTGTTGTTGCCGTTTGCTGCGTCTGTCATTGGCCACGCTAGTGAACACAACATAGGCTCTGTGCTCCTCTGGGTACTCGTCTTGTATGGTGCCGACTGGCCGGGCCGCCGGCTGCTGGGGCTGAGGAGGCGGCAGGCCGGCAGGCGGAGGAGGCATGAGTCCATCTCCCTTAGCTATCCTGGCAAGCCAATGGCACTTTCGAGTGGTGTGGTTGGACGGCTTCGCACCACTATGGAACTTGCAGGGTGCATCTAGGGTCTGCTCATAGGAGAAGGCGGACAACCAATTGGACTTGCCGCCCTTCTGACGCTTGGGCGCTGGCTGCCCCTCCGGCTGCTGGTCCTCGACTGTCGCCACCTGCCGGCTGGTGGAAGCCGACTGGGTGGCCTTTCGCTTGTTGTCACCTAGATGCTGTCGCCGACTGGTGTCACCAGCCGGAGTCCGAGGGGCCTGAGGTGCCACCTTGCCGGACGCGTCAACTAGGATTTCCGCCTTCATGGAGGAGTCGACCGTGGCGTGCTTGTCGGCGATGATCAACAGTTCTTTGAGAGTCGCAGGCTCATCGCAGAGGAGTTGGTGCTTGAGGAGGGTGCCCTCTCGACACCCGGCGGTGAAGTACACTCGATTGCCTGCACCTTGTGCACGCCTTCGCAGAAGTTGCGCAGCTCGGCCCAGCGTGTGAGATAGTCGCAAGTTGATTCGTTGGGCCCTTGGACGCACAAGGAGAGCTGTCGGGGCTTGGGAGGCCGCTTACGTGTTGGCGAAGTTGCGGATGAACGCTTCGGTGAAATCAACCCAGCTGTTGATGCCACGGGGCTTCAGGCTGTTGAGCCACGTCCGGGCTGTGCCTTGAAGCATGAGCGGGACGTACTTTATGGCAACGCGCTTGTTGCCATTTGCTATGCTGACGGCCGTGGAGTAGTCGACCAGCCAGTCCTCCGGCTTCACGGAGCCGGTGTACTTGGGCGTATCTCTTGGGAGCGTGAACCCTTTGGGAAAGGGCTCATCTCGGATCCGTGGGCCGAAACAAGGCGGGCCCAATGCGTCTTCTTCTTCTAGCGCCAGTGATCAGTTGAGATGGTCGATCCGATGGTGGGTGTCATTCTCTCCGACTCCCTCTCGTAGGCCAAGGCGGTCGCCGAGTGTCGGGTGCGTGGCAAGCGGCGGAGTAGGATGCCTTGCTCCACGAGGCGGAGGAGGAGGCGGGTCGCCTCGTCGCTCCATCGCCCGAGGGCGGCCGTCTTCATCACGTTCGATGGAGAGGCGAGTCCGGCTGTGGCTGGCAGCCGGCTCGTTGCCTCTTCTTCCGCGGGCACCGCCAGTCAGCATCCAGGACGTCACGCCATGGTCCTAGCGATGGGGCAGCTCATCGTCCGCTGGGCGGGCACTTCAGCACGGCAGCCGGCTTCGTGCTGCGCGGCGGCCGCGTCTAGGAGCTACTGGACTCGCTCCGTCATGTGGCAACGCTTGTCGCCCTGGTACTTGTCTAGTTTGTCCGTCACCACCTGGGCGGCCCGGATGTTCTCTGCAGGCATGGCGTAGACGGGGCGTTCTGCCCCGAACATGATGGCGATGGTCGCGCCACACTATCAGATCGAGCCGATGCGGTTAGGCCCCTCAGGAGCCGGTGTGCCACCAACGGCCCGGTCCATCTTGCGCCGATAGGCGTCCAAGAGGCGTCGCATGCTGGCCAGTCGACCAGCGCTTTCGAGGAGCTGGACGCAGCGTGCCTCCAGCATCTCAGCGTCTACATCCTCCAGAATAGGCGCCGACAGGTCTCGCAGCGCTGCATGGAGTGGGTCTCGAGCGTCTCCGGCCGAGCGCTCTCCACTGTTGATGACGAGCACCTCTGTGATGATGCTCCCGCCGCTGTGCTCGCGAGGAGGCAGCTCGTTGTAGACCACCACGTTGGTGGGAAACGTGTCAAGTGACGCCGTGTCGGAGTCGACGATCATCGGGCCAGTGGAGCCAACAGACTCCAAGTCCATAGCAGGCTCGCTGGTGATGTGAAGCTGGTCGAGGAGGCTGACGAGACGGCTTTCGGGGCAGCCAGTGCCCGCGTCGGAGGCCGGCTCGTCGGAGAGGTGAATCTCGCCAACAAGGTCGGCGAGGCATCTCGCCGCGCAGGCGGTCTCCACGCCGTGCAGTGCGTCGAGGCTGACGCCGTCGGGCGTGCTGGGCTGGCTTCGCTTGCCAGGAAGAAACAAGGTTCCCGTCCAGAGCAGGTCTCTGGGAGATGGTGCACCTTGCCCCATGGTGAGCGCCAAATGTCGGGGGTCGGGTGCGACATATGCCAAAGGATGGCTTACCATGGTGGGAGCGAGTAGAACGTCGCCAGTGCCTGGAAGCGGGATAAGGCGTAGACACGTATGCCGGCGCACTTTACCCAGGTTCGGGGCTCTCCTAGGAGATAACACCCCTAGTCCTGCTCTACGGGGTCTCTGCATGATCACTAAGGCACAAGTGATACAATGGTGCTCCTTGAGCTGTGTTCTAGAAGCAGAAGGAGGCAAGGGTAGCTCTCTTCCTGCTCTAGGGCAGTTTCTAGTTCTAATGGAGTGGGAACCCTTTGCATGGGTGCCCTAGGGGGTTTATATAGGCCTACACCCCAGGGGTATGATACGTCTCCAACGTATCTACTTTTCCAAACACTTTTGCCCTTGTTTTGGACTCTAACTTGCATGATTTGAATGAAACTAACCTGGACTGGCATTGTTTTCAGCAGAACTGCCATGATGTTGTTTTATGTGTAGAAAAGAAAAGTTCTCGGAATGTCCTGGAAATCCACGGAGGCACTTTTCAGAATTAATAAGAATTTTTGGCGAAAGAATCAAGGCCAGGGGGCCCACGGGCTGTCCACGAGACAGGGGGGCGCCCCCCTAGGGCACGCCCTCCTATCTCGTGGGCCCCCCGGACCTCCTCCAACCTCAACTCCAACTCCATATACACCGTCTTGGGGAGAAAAAAATCAAGGAGAAAGTTTCATCGCATTTCACGACATGGAGCCGCCGCCAAGCCCTAATCTCTCTCGGGAGGGCTGATCTGGAGTCCGTTCGGGGCTCCGGAGAGGGGGATTCGTCGCGGTCGTCATCATCAACCATCCTCCATCACCAATTTTATGATGCTCACCGCTGTGCGTGAGTAATTCCATCGTAGGCTTGCTGGACGGTGATGGGTTGGATGAGATTTACCATGTAATCAAGTTAGTTTTGTTAGGGTTTGATCCCTAGTATCCACTATGTTCTGAGATTGATGTTGCTATGACTTTGCTATGCTTAATGCTTGTCACTAAGGCCCGAGTGCCATGATTTCAGATCTAAACCTATTATGTTTTCATGAATATATGTGTGTTCTTGATCCTATCTTGCAAGTCAATAGTCACCTATTATGTGTTATGATCCGACAACCCCGAAGTGACAATAATCGGGATACTTCTTGGTGATGACCGTAGTTTGAGGAGTTCATGTATTCACTATGTGTTAATGCTTTGGTCCGGTTCTCTATTAAAAGGAGGCATTAATATCCCTTAGTTTCCACTAGGACCCCGCTGCCACGGGAGGGTAGGACAAAAGATGTCATGCAAGTTCTTTTCCATAAGCACGTATGACTATTTACGGAATACATGCCTATATTACATTGATGAACTGGAGCTAGTTCTATATCACCCTATGTTATAACTATTGCATGAGGAATCGCATCAGGCATAATTATCCATCACTGATCCATTGCCTACGAGCTTTTCACATGTTGTTCTTCGCTTATTTACTTTTCCGTTGCTACTGTTACAACTACTACAAAAACCCAAAAACATTTACCTTTACTGTTGCTACTGTTACCATTACTATCATACCACTTTTGCTACTAAATACTTTGCTGCAGTTACTAAGTTATCCAGGTGTGGTTGAATTGACAACTCAATTGCTAATACTCAAGAATATTCTTTGGCTCCCCTTGTGTCGAATCAATAAATTTGGGTTGTACTTCACCCTCGAAAGCTGTTGCGATCCCCTACACTTGTGGGTTATCAAGACTAATTTCTGGCGCCGTTGCCGGGGAGCATAGCTCTATTCTCTGAGTCACTTGGGATTTATATCTGTTGATCACTATGAAGAACTTGAAAGACGCTAAGACCAAGATTTATCCCTCAACTACGAGGGAAGGTAAGGAACTGCCATCTAGCTCTGCACTAGATTCTCCTTCTGTTATGAGTAAGTTTGCGACACCTGAACCTGCTACTGCTATGAATTCTGATATGTCGCATGTTATTGATGATGCCACTTCTGCTATGCATGATGAAACTACTTCTGTGTGTGATACTACTTTGCCATTATGTGAATTTCTAGATGAACAACTTGCTAGAGTTAGGGGGAATGAAAATATTGAAGATGCTATTGATGATAGTGATGATGAACGTTCCCCCAATGATTATGTATTACCTGTTGTTCCTAAGGGTTATGTTATGAATGAAGAAGCTGCTATGGAAATTCTTGCTTGTAATGATAGATCTGATCTTAAGAAATTATTAGCTAAATGGAAGCAGCAGTCTCTTAATGCTAGAATGAAACCCGATCCTGCTTTTGCTACTTCACCTATCTGTGTTACTGATAAGGATTATGAATTCTCTGTTGATCCTGATATTATTACTTTAGTTGAATCTGATCCTTTTTATGGCCTTGAATCTGAAACTTTTGTGGCACATCTTACCAAGTTGAATGATATAGCCACCCTATTTACTCATGATGAGAAGTCTCACTATTTATATATCCTTAAGATATTTCCGTTCTCATTAAAGGGTGATGCTAAGACTTGGTATAATTCTCTTGCTCCTGGTTGTGTGCGTAGTCCCCAGGATATGATTTATTACTTCTCTGCTAAATATTTCCCTGCTCATAAGAAACAAGCTGCCTTGCGGGAAATATATAATTTTGTGCAAATCAAAGAAGAGAGTCTCCCACAAGCTTGGGGGAGGCTTCTCCGGTTACTTAATGCTTTTCCTGATCATCCTCTTAAGAAAAATGAAATACTTGATATCTTTTATAATGGACTAACCGATGCTTCCAAGGACCACTTGGATAGTTGTGTTGGTTGTGTTTTCAGGGAAAGAACAGTCGACGAAGCTAAAATACTATTGAATAATATGTTGACTAATGAAAATAATTGGACTCTTCCCGAGCCAGTTCCTGAAGTAATTCCTGAACCAATTGAGCCTATTCCTAAACCCACTCCGAAGAAGAGAGGTGTTTTATTCTCAGTCCTGAAGATATGCAAGAGGCAAAGAAATCAATGAAAGAAAAAGGTATTAAAGCTGAAGATGTTAAGAATTTACCACCTATTGAAGAAATACATGGTCTTAATTTACAGCCTAAAGAACTACATTGTCTTGATAACCCGACACAGGTAGTAAAGGTAAATTCTCTCTATAGATATGATAAAGTTAAAATACCCTCTACTAAATTTCATAGCCCATGCTTAGATGAATTTGATGACTTTATGGCTAGACAAGAAAATTTTAATGCTTATGTTGGTAGAGAGTTAAAGAATAATGCTTTCGAGATAGGACGCGTAGGTGATAATCTGGCTAGAGTTAAAGATGAACTTCACCGCGTTAGCAAATATGCTTCTATGGTTGCTACTCAAGCTGAGCAAGTACTCAAAGCTCAAAATGATTTGCTTGATTAATTGAATAATAAAAATGAATTTGCTGTTAGAGTGGCTACTAGAACTGGTAGAATGACTCAGGAACCTTTGTATCCTGAAGGCCACCCTAAGAGAATCGAGCAAGATTCTCACAGAAATAATTTAGAGGCACCTAGTTCTTCTAAAAAGAAGAAAAAGAAAGACGATAGAACCTTGCATGCTTCTAGTGAACCTACTGTAGACACACCTGAGAATCCCAATGATATTTCTATTTCTGATGCTGAAACACAATCAGGTGATGAACATGAGCCTAGTGATAATGTTAATGATAATGTTCATGTTGATGCTCAACCTAGCAAAGATAATGATGTAGAGATTGAACCTGCTGTTGATCTTGATAACCCACAATCAAAGAATCGACGTTATAATAAGAGAGACTTTGTTGCTAGGAAGCACGATAAAAAAAGAGAACCATGGGTTCAGAAACCCATGCCCTTTCCTCCTAAACCATCCAAGTCAAAGGATGATGAGGATTTTGAGCGCTTTGCTGAAATGATTAGACCTATTTTCTTACGTATGCGCTTAACTGATATGCTTAAAGTAAATCCTTATGCTAAATATATGAAGGATATCATCACAAATAAAAGAAAGATACCGGAAGCTGAAATTTCCACCATGCTTTCTAATTACACTTTTAAGGGTGGAATACCAAAGAAACTTGGAGATCCGGGTGCTCCAACTATACCATGCTCCATTAAAAGAAATTATGTTAGAACTGCTTTATGTGATCTTGGAGCCGGTGTTAGTGTTATGCCTCTCTCTTTATATCGTAGACTTGAATTGAATAAGTTGACACCTACTGAAATATCCTTGCAAATGGCCGATAAATCAACTGCTATACCTGTTGGTGTTTGTGAGGATGTGCCTGTTGTGGTTGCAAATGTCACTATCTTAACGGACTTTGTTATTCTTGATATTCCTGAGGACGATAGTATGTCTATTATCCTTGGTAGACCTTTTCTTAATACTGTAGGGGCTGTTATTGATTGCAACAAAGGCAATGTCACTTTTCATGTTAATGGTAATGAGCATACGGTACACTTTCCGAGGAAACAATCTCAAGTTCATAGTATCAATTCTATTGAAAAAGTTCCAACTATCATTTTTGGAGGTTTTGAATTTCCTCTCCCTACTGTCAAGAAAAAGTATGATATTCTTATTGTTGGGGATTTTCATATCCCCGTTGAGGTAACTTAGTGTTATTCGAAATTTCTCCGGTTCCGTGTTATCAGGAGTGAGTTTGTTAACAAGACTTGATCAACCTTGTTAGTGGATTCATTTTGATGATCACGAGATGGATGAAACTAGAAGGCACAACCTTCTGTACTCTCTTTTTACTTTCTGTTATTTAGAATAAATAAAGCAAAAATAGTATTATCTGTCTATTTTCTGAATTATCAATGCATTAAAAAATAGTCCGAAAATAAAAGTGCTCCAAATGCCCTGCAAATTTAGTATGATTTTTTCTGGAATATTTGAGGATTTTAGGCACTAAAAACACTGCAGGAGGGCCAAGCACCAGGCCACGAGATAGGAGGGCGCCCCCCTGTCTCGTGGGCCCCTGGTGGCTCCCCTCCACTTATGCCAGCACCCACACACTTCATCTTCTACCCAAAAAAATCCCCATCCAGCTCAAGCCCGAGTTCTAGCTCGTTTTGCTGCGATTTTCGATCTCTTAGCTCAAAGCTCCATTCGCGAAACTACTTTGGGAGATTGTTGCTTGGTATGTGACTCCTCCGTTGGTCCAATTAGTTTTTGTTCTAGTGCTTTATTCATTGCAAATTCTTGCTGCATAGGTGACCATGTTCTTGAGCTTGCATGTTAAATTTTTGAGGTCCCAAGCAATTCCAATGCATGATATAGGCTCTAGGCACTTGTAGGAGTAGTTGCTATCAATCTTGTTTAGTTTTATCCACTTTTATTTTGAAGTTACTAAAATTTCAGAATTTTCAGAAAATGTTAAGGAGGTTCTTTAAAGGCTCTTCTAGCCAAAGCTCTAAGGAAAAACAAGACAAAGAGAAGGAAAAACCCAAGTATAATCTTCCTCGCTTAGCGGAAGTACGGTCGTGCGAATGGCCATGTGAGGATTTCTTGAAAGAAGCCGGAATTCATGAAGACTTTTATGCTTTAATCGAGACTACAGGCCTCACCGGTTTCATGAACGACCGAATTGATCAATATCTCTTACTTACCAATACTTTCGTGCAAAATTTTTATTATTATCCTAAAAAGTCACCGTCTGCAGTATCATTTCATTTATATGATGAATTCAAAAAAATGTCTTTAAGTCATTTTTGCGCGGTATGTAGGATACCTTATGAGGGAGAATTAGAGGAACCCCATCATGATGATGTGGATAGCTTCGTTAAAATTATTGCTGTAGAAGAGCCAAAGAAGGGCTCTGAGGCAAAAGTCTCTAGCATACACTTTCCTGTTTTAAGCTACTTTGCCATATTTGCTAGTAGATGCTTCATTGGTCGTGGGAATAGTGGAAATTTGAGTGTTCCAGATATTATTATTCTACAACATGCTTTGCTGGGAGACAATACTTTTAGTATGGGTGCCGTCGTTGCTAAACGGCTAGCCCTAAATCATACAAAAGGCCCCATATTTGGAGGTATCTATGTTGCACGTCTTGCTGAACATTTTCAGATATCCATTAGGCACATTGAGGAGGAGGAGACAAAATTGCCTCCTCACATTTTAGATTACAAGAGCATGGTAGCACAAAACTTTATCGTTGACAAAGAAGAAAAGATGCTTTTGTATAAACTTAGATTTAACAAGAAACACATTGAGATTATTATTTTGCATGCGCCTCTGTTGTTTGATTTGCTTGCAGAAAATTTTCTTGTCACACCGGAGGCGGTGAACAACCATCGAGCCCAAGCTTTTACTCCAGAACCTGAACCTGAGCCGGAACCTGAGCTGGACCCTTATCGCGCAGCATCTGTCCAGTGGGATCCGGAGATGACCAGCTAGTATTATCCTGATTATACCTCTCCTTACACCAGAGAGAGTAGCGGCGATCCTTGGTATTAAACCAACTTAGGCCAAAAGCCTAAGCTTGGGGGAGTACGTATTTCTCACCGACTTTACATTTACGTTCACACACTAGTCGTCGGTGCTCATACTCTTTCATTGTATTATCCATGTTAGTTTAAATTTCTTTTTCTAGCTTTCTTCTTGTGTGCTTGATAAACCTTAAGAAAAACCAAAAAAAATTAGTTAGTTTAATTTCCTTGCTTGTAGTAGAAATTAAAATGAAAACCAAAAAAGATTTCTCGTTCTTCTTTTACTTGTTGGGAGCTTTCCCGTGTAAATAGTTTTATTTTATTTTCTTTCTTTTGGGGGTCGAGAAGACCATATTGAAAATACTTAGTGGCTCTCATATGCATGATTGATTATTTATATTTAGAGCCCATATTACTTGTCTTCTCTCTTGAGTTGAATGCTTGCAGATTACAGCTTAGTCCACTGCACATGCACTCTTATTATTATACACTTCGTTCGGTCGTGCGAGTGAAAGGCAATAATGACAATATATGATGGACTTATTGGGATGAGGAAAGCTGGTATGAACTCGACCTCTCTTGTTTTTGTAAATATGATGATTCATTGTTCTTGAGTCACTATTACGAAGTAAACATATTTGCAATGACATTTAGAGATTATAGTTGTTTGTGCCATGCTTGATTAGCTATGAGCTATAATGGTTTACCTTGCGTGCCAACATTCTATTAGAATGATTATGATGCGATATGATGGGATGGTATCCTCCTTTGAATGAATTGAGTGACTCGACTTGGCACATGTTCACGCATGTAGTTGAATCAAATCAACATAGCCTTCATGATATTTATATTCATGGTGGATTATATCCTACTCATGCTTGTATCCGGTGTGAATTAATTTTAATGCATGCTCACGACTGTTGTTTCTCTCTCAGTTGGTCGCTTCCCAGTCTTTTGCTAGCCTTCACCTGTACTAAGCGGGAATACTACTTGTGCATCCAAACTCCTTATACCCCAAAGTCATTCCATATGAGTCCACTATACCTTCCTATATGCGGTATCTACCTGCCATTCCAAGTAAATTTGTATGTGCCAAACTCTAAACCTTCAAATGCAATTCTGTTTTGTATGCTCGAGCAGCTCATGTTACAACTAGGGCTGCCTATATCTTCCATGCTAGGTGGGTTATTCTCACGAGGAGTGGACTCCGTTCCTCATTCACGAGAAAGGGCCGGTAACCGAGCTGCCCAGTCCCATGACCCAAAAAGATCAAAGCAAATCAAAATAATTAAACAAAACTCCCCCAGGGCTGTTGTATGTTGGAGGCACTCATTGTTTTGAGCAAGCCATGGATTGATGCTTGTTGGTGGTTGGGGAGTATAAACCTTTACCATTCTGTTTGGGAACTGCCTATAATGCATGTAGTATGGAAGATACAACCATCTCATAGTTGTTGCGTTGACAGTGAAAGTATGCCGCTTAAAATGTTATTCAATCTCTATTTTAAAATCGAGCTCTGGCACCTCTACAAATCCCTGCTTCCCTCTGCGAAGGGCCTATATATTTACTTTTTATGTTGAGTCATCACCCTTCTTATTAAAAGCACCCGCTGGAGAGCACACTGTCATTTGCATTCATTATTACTGATTTATATTGGGTATGACTTGACTGGATCTCTTTTACCATGAATTACAATGTTTAGTCAGTCCTTGATCTTTAAAGGCGCTCTGCATTTATGTTTTGCGGTCTCAGAAAGGGCTAGCGAGATACCATTTTGTTATATCATGTTATGATTATTTTGAGAAAGTGTTGTCATCCAAGTTTTATTATTATGACTCGCTAGCTGATTATGCTATTGATATGAGTAATTGTGAGACCTATGTGTTATTGTGAGTATGGTTAGTTCATAATATTTGCTGAAACTTGAATGCTGGCCTTTCATGTTTACAACAACAAGAGTAAACAGAGTTTGTAAAAGTTTTCTTTATCACTTTCAGTTTATCAACTGAATTGCTTGAGGACAAGCAAAGGTTTAAGCTTGGGGGAGTTGATACGTCTCCAACGTATCTACTTTTACAAACACTTTTGCCCTTGTTTTGGACTCCAACTTGCATGATTTGAATGAAACTAACCCGGACTGACGTTGTTTTAAGCAGAACTGCCATGATGTTGTTTTATGTGTAGAAAAGAAAAGTTCTCGGAATGTCCTGGAAATCCACGGAGACACTTTTCAGAATTAATAAGAATTTTTGGCGAAAGAATCAAGGCCAGGGGGCCCACGGATTGTCCACGAGACAGGGGGCGCGCCCTCCTATCTCGTGGCCCCCCCCCCCCCCCCGGACCTCCTCCGACCTCAACTCCAACTCCATATATACCGTCTCGGGGAGAAAAAAATCAAGGAGAAAGTTTCATCGCATTTCACGACACGAAGCCGCCGCCAAGCCCTAATCTCTCTCGGGAGGGCTGATCTGGAGTCCGTTCGGGGCTCCCGAGAGGGGGATTCGTCGTCGTCGTCATCATCAACCATCCTTCATCACCAATTTCATGATGCTCACCGTCGTGCGTGAGTAATTCCATCGTAGGCTTGCTGGACGATGATGGGTTGGATGAGATTTACCATGTAATCAAGTTAGTTTTGTTAGGGTTTGATCCCTAGTATCCACTATGTTTTGAGATTGATGTTGCTATGACTTTGCTATGCTTAATGCTTGTCACTAGGGCCCGAGTTTCATGATTTCAGATCTGAACCTATTATGTTTTCATGAATATATGTGTGTTCTTGATCCTATCTTGCAAGTCTATAGTCACATATTATGTGTTATGATCCGACAACCCCGAAGTGACAATAATTGGGATACTTCTGGGTGATGGCCGTAGTTTGAGGAGTTCATGTATTCACTATGTGTTAATGCTTTGGTCCGATTCTCTGTTAAAAGGAGGCATTAATATCCCTTAGTTTCCACTAGGACCCCGCTGCCACGGGAGGGTAGGACAAAAGATGTCATGCAAGTTCTTTTCCATAAGCACGTATGACTATTTACGGAATACATGCCTACATTACATTGATGAACTGGAGCTATTCTATATCACCCTATGTTATAACTATTGCATGAGGAATCGCATCCGGCATAATTATCCATCACTGATCCATTGCCTACGAGCTTTTCACATATTGTTCTTCGCTTATTTACTTTTCCGTTGCTACTGTTACAACTACTACAAAAACCCAAAAACATTTACCTTTACTATTGCTATTGTTACCATTACTATCATACCACTTTTGCTACTAAATACTTTGCTGGAGTTACTAAGTTATCCAGGTGTGGTTGAATTGACAACTCAACTGCTAATACTCAAGAATATTCTTTGGCTCCCCTTGTGCCGAATCAATAAATTTGGGTTGTACTTCACCCTCAAAAGTTGTTGCGATCCCCTACACTTGTGGGTTATCAGGGTACAATGGTAATCTGACCGGGTGCTGGACCCGGCTGTCAGTGTCTCTGGCCTCCGGCTTCTCCGTCGGCTGCTGGGGCCCGCCGCCTGGTGGGCCCCCACCGACCGGTCCGGTACGGAGCCGACAGGCCGCTCCCGCTGCTGGCGGGTCTGGTTGGTGGTTGCTTACTGTAGCCGTGCCGCTAATGACGCGGGCTTGGTCAGCTCAGTGTGGCTACAGTCCCGCCGCCTGGTGGGAGGTCACTGTAGCCATACCTTGTCTCTTCAGGTTAATGGCGTGCTTACTTCGAGGGAGGGTACGCCCGCCTGCTGGAGGCCGGCCTCCCCCAAATCCGACTGGTTCGGCATCCGCCGTCTTCCAGGCTATCGCTGCCCGGTAGGGCCCGCAGCCCGCAGGCCGTACTGACAGGTCATCATGGGGAACAGGGCTCCGCCTGTCTGGAGTGACGTCAGGGGGGAGTGGCAACAGTGCCGCGCCGTGCGGAGATCTCCGCCTGTACGGGGCACTGTGGCCATGCCAAGCCCAGGATTCGGGGGCGAGGGACTTCACTGTAGCCACGCCTAGTCTTGTCCTCTTGATGGGGGCGCAGACTTTGAGGACGCCTAGTGGCCGCCTGCACGACGTCGTCCTCTCTGGAGGGCGGTTGACTAGAGCCGGCCGCTCTTGGTGTCGTCTGCTGGTAGTTGGTCGTCCTCTGGTGGCCGGCCGTTGAGCCAGCCGGCCTCCGGAGGGCGGAGCTTCAGCTTGGGGTATCGCGGGGCGAAGCCGGCCCGAAGTTTTGATAAGTTCAGGGTCCCGGGTGAGGCTACCCGTGGCCCATTACTCCGACAGCGGCGGTAGGGTTTAACAGAGAGAACGAGGAGAGGGTTAGCAAACAAGGGATAGATGAGAGGGGAAACGATTCGGTCAGAGCCGGTTCGTGCGCCTGTACGTGGAGGTCGAATCGTTTTCCTGGGCGATGGCATATTGATCGTAAATAGGATCGTAAATAGGTTTCAAACTGAGGCTCTCAGTAAGAGATACTTAGGACTACCAGGTTGGGAAGTCCAAGGAGGGCGCCTTTAAATACGTGGTAGAGAGCTCGAAAGGCAAAGTTGGTGGTTGGAAGGACCAAGGGCTGTCGAAAGCGGCAAGGGAAGTGTTGATAAAATCTGGACTACAGGTTGTACCGAATCACACCATGAGTTGTTTCAGCTACCAAAGAAGATGTGCCGGAACCTGACTACGATTTCTTCAAAATTCTGGTGGGCAACAACAAACGGTGAGCGAAAGGTACACTGGATATCTTGGCAGAAAATGTATGCAGCAAAACGGGATGGAGGCATGGGTTTCAGAGACCCCGAGGCTTTCAACCAAGCTTTATTTGCGAAGCAAGCTTGGAGAGTTCTTCAGGTGCCAACCTCACTGTGTGCAAGAGTGCTTAAGGCGCGTTATTTCAGCGAGGATTCGATCCTAACAGCAACAGCCCCCGCTTCTGCGTCGTATACCTTCCGTAGTATTCTTCACGGACGGGATCTACTGCGTGAGAGAGTTATATGGAGGATTGGTGATGGGAGCAGCATTAATATTCATCACACCAACTGGATACCGCGAATGGGGAGTATGCGTCCGCTGGGACAGGTTTTTATGGCAGGAGTGACCAAAGTGGCTCACTTGCTCATGCCGGATGGAAGAAGTTGGGATCTGGACAAGTTGCATGCTATGTTCTCTAATGATGATATGGATGGCATAAAGCAAATTGCTATTGGCGGCCCGGGATGTGAAGATTACCCAGCATGGAACTTTACAAAGAACGGTGATTTCACGGTAAGGTCTGCGTATCATCTGAGGATGTCGTTGAATAGAGCGAGGACCGGACAGCCGGAGGCCTCGAGCTCGGTGGCAAAGCATAGAGGTTATATGGCGCTGTGGGAAACTAGTGCACCGGGCAAGGCAAAGATCCATATGTGGAGACTGATACGTAATGGTTTAGCAGTGGGAGCCGAACTTCATCGCCGACGAATCAAACCCGGAGTCTTCTGCGTGGCGTGTGGGCGGGAGGAGACGGTGCTGCACCTTTTTGGACCTGCCCACACTCGGTACTGTTCTGGCAGCTTCTTCACTCGAAAAAGGGAGTTTTGGCGGCAACCCTGCCAAGTGCGATCGACTCCCAGAGTGCGCTAGCTAGCTGGCTTCTAGGGTGGTTTGCTGCAGCAGCGGATGATGAGAGGGCGGCAATGATCCAAGCATCGTATGGGCTCTGGTTGGCGTGCAATGAGGCAAGGGACGGTAAGAGGATAGCCTCTCCACATGAGATCATGGGCACTGTTATCGCTCACATGAATGAATGGAAGGAAGCCCATGCAGGATGTGTTCGTCAGGCGGTGCAAACTATCAAGCAAAAAATGGCACCCCCGGACACTGGCTGGATCAAAGTAAACTCTGATGGAGCCGTGTCAAAAGGTGGCGACAAGGGAGGAGCCGGGACTGTTCTCAGGGATCATGATGGTGCGTTTAGAGCTGGGCTGTGTCACTTTGTCCGTGGCATGGCTGACCCTCAGTCCATGGAGATTATCGCATGCAGGCGAGCTCTCCAAGTGGCGCAGGAGATGAATGCCGAGAAGGTGCACGTAGAGCTGGACTCTCAGGGTGTGGTGCGGATGCTCAACAATCCACACAAGGAGCTGTCGAGCGCTGGGCCGTGGATACAAGAACTTAAAGCAATGCTTGCTTCTTTTTCGGAGTTTAGAGTGTCGTGGATTCGTCGTTCTGCAAATGTTGTCGCTCATAGATTTGCTAGAGTCGGTGTTAGAGATGAACTATGTAAGGTTTGGTTAGGGGTTACCCCAGACTTTGTGCTAGACGTTATTTCGGACGAGATTCCGAATGCTTATGATTAAATAAAGCGACAACATTGATCCTCAAAAAGAAAAAAGATTCTTCTAAACATGGAGCTCGGCTTTCCTGGCTTCGCCAAATTGCACTACGACCTGGGTTAGCTTCGAGAATTTACGCGTTAGGCCCGATTTCCAGTTCGGAGTTTTTGAAGCTGAGAATTGGTGAGGTTCAGAATAGGTCCTAACTTTGTACTAAACCAGTGTCAATAAATATGAGTTGGAGAGAGTACTAAAGTCCACACACTAAAAAAAATCATATAAACTCCATGTCTTCACACTTAAAATTCGGAATTACTGTGCATGCGATACTCCAATCGATGGCTGCAGCCTGCAGAACATATGTAATGGATAGCTGTAAATTTTGTGTCGGACGAGAGTTGTACTGAAATGATGGTGTGTATAGTAGCACTGCTTAAAATTGAAGCCAATGGATTTCTACAAAACGAGTAAAACTCGACCGGCGTCCACATTTTTTTACTGAAAAAACAACAAAGTTCTGAAGTAATAATCGCACACAATTTACTTTGTCAGGTACTTCCTCTGTAAAGAAATATATTTCTTTACGGAGGGAGTACTACGGTAATGTTTTTCCTTCTTACACAGGACGTACTAGTGAGACAAAAAATGTAACTGCTCCAGTGGTACAGGTGGTTCCAGCTATCATGAACACAAGCGTAACAGTACAACAGCACAGGTAAATTATGACTTTGCTTCGGAACCGGAGGCATCGGAACTGAGGGTGACGCACGGGAACCAGTATCTACGCTTGCCGTCCCTGTGCCCGTCGTCTATCATAGCAAGTCCCTCCTGGTCGGGCGACAGAGTTTCATGGGTTAGAAATAGCCGATGTTATACACGCGGCAAAGAATTTTACTGGCTAATTCTAATCTGGGCATGAAAAGTGTTCATGGTCATGCACATAGCTCCAGAAAATCGCAGTGTAGGTCTCTGTCCAGAGTGAATATGTCAGAGTTCCAACATAACTTGCATTCTACTCCCTCTGTCCGAAAAAGCTTGTCCCAAGCTTGTCCCTCAAATGAATGTATCTAGCACTAACTTGATGCTAAATACAACCATTTGAGGGACAAGTTTTTTCGGAGGAGGGAGTAGAAAACAAAGCTGATTTTCTTTCCTTTTGGCGCAGGAATGAACCATGTAGATTGCTATCATAAAGAGAAAATCCAGAGGCGGTGTTTACCTTGAGCAAAGTTTCAAGGGCATCGATTACACGGCCAGTTGACCATGAGAATTCCTTCTCAACTTGTTCTACGGTGACATAGCCCTTAGCCTGCATGTGAGTGATGTTACAACTAGAGTAATGTGGTATAATGGTATAGGTTACACCAGTTTACAAAGTTCAAAAAAGCGCTAGGCGCTAATTATGCGTTTGGGCACCTACTTGCGCTTTTCTAGCTTAGGCGTGATTAGGCGAAATTAGGCGCAATTAGGCGTTAGTACTGTAACGTGAAGAAATAAGCTAGATGGGCTGGGCTAGCCCACTAAACCATAGGCCCATCTTCATATCCTCCTATTAAAAGCTCTCGTCTGCTGCAGTCGATAGGAAATTTAGGTTTCCTCCTCACGCCGCCTCCCCCCCTCGTCCTTTCTGTCTCGTTGCACGAGGCTGCCTCCCTCCCTCTTCCTCTGTCCCTTGTCGGAGAAGCTCGATCCCTCGCCGGAGAAGCTCAATCCCTCGCCGGAGAAGCTCGATTTGTCGTCGGGGCAGTTGAATCCCTCGTCGGCGAGGATGAATCCTCGCAGGGGAGGTCGAATCCTCGCCGGGGAGACTGATTTCTCACCTCAGAAAGCTGATTCCTCGCCGGAGAGGCTGATTTCTCGCCGGAGGACCTCGCCGGCCGCTTTTTTGAGCGCCTAGGGCCAAAGCGAGGCGCTATGCCAACGCCCAGCGCTTAAGCGCGCCTAGGCGAGCGCCTAATAGCGCCTTCTTGAACAGTGCCAGTTTATGCATGTTCTCAGTTTGATAGGTTCTATCAACCTATGTCTTGCTTGTCCAGTACTCCCTCCGTATCAAAATATAAGACGCCTTTTCACACTAAGACAGTGTCAAAAAAACATCTTATATTTAGATATAGAGGGAGTAACTAACTGGCAAAAGAGTTGTCCAATGTACTGTATGGGGATTTTGACTTTCAACATATGCCAATTGATATGCTTGTATTGTAACAATGTGTCAAAAAACACAAACCTGAGCTAGTTCAAGTATCCCATTATGATCTTTATTTAACTCAGTAGGAACCGATCGCACAAGCTTTTTCTTCCCAACAGAAATTACTTCAAAACCACTACCAAGGACCTGCAAATTCACAAATGAAGGATTACAAGAGCCAGAAAGCTATAAAAGTACATCAAATAACACTGTACTGAGCAAGGATTATCCATTAATTATAATGCAAACTCTAAAATGATGTGAAGCATCAATTTCCCAAACATATTACTCGACAATATAAGCTTATAAGACTGACCTTCAGCTTACTTATAGCACGTAAACAGTCATCTGATGATAATGAACCAAGATCAGTTTTTCTTTTCTGGCAGAGAAGTTTGCGGAGTTCTAGCAAGTCAATAAGACCACCATTATGCGATCTTGTTGCTATGCATATGTCAACGATCTGAACACCTGCCATGATAGAGATGGATGTTAAGCTGAGCATAAAAAGGTATAAGAGAAACTTACAAGATCCAAAGAATACGGAAGCTTAAGTATACCAACCCAATTCATAGTAGAAGTCACCGATTCCTAGGAGCTCTGCCCAAACTCCTTTATTGGATGCCAATGGATCTACTCCAACTTTTGCACACATCTCATGAAACTGTTGTCTAAATACCGAATTTTTACGGATGTCACTCTGCACTAGCACAATCGTATACATAGCATTAGCAGAGGTAACTGAAATATGCTTTGCCATTAGAAATTTATTCTCGTCTCTTGTAGCACATACAGATAAAAATGTAATACCACCACACTGGAATCATGCCATGAAAACAGTGAAATCTAGAACTATCAGCTATCACAAAAAATAGCAATCAATTACACCTAACTGATACTAGATGATACAAAATAAAGTTCTACTTGGTGTTCTCTGGATCCAGACAGGTGTTTTAGCATAATATAAGGTTTCACTTGGTTTGATACGGAGGTGATTAACTGATTATTGATCAATTGTCACTAAAATAGTACTCCCTCTGTAAAATAATATAAGATCGTTTAGATCACTACTTTAGTGTAGTGATCTAAAGGATCTTATATTATTTTACAGAGGGAGTAGAAATCAACAAATGAAATAGCTGACATTGCATAATTTATTTATTTTTGCCATAAACCATAATGGTAACATATAGCTTTCTATATGTACAGTACAATCTGCTGGATGCAAATTTGATAAGGTACGCCATGATGGAGAATATCAAAATGGCTGATTTTCCCCCCTCTTGACATCTTTCCCAATAGTATAGCATATTAGTCAGACTGGAGTATATATGAGTAATTCCGCACAACAACAACAACAACAACAACAACAACAAAGCCTTTGGTCCCAAACAAGTCGGGGTAGGCTATAAACGGCGCGCCACCGGGGGGTGACGGCCCGGCCCTTGCCCATTTGACACCACACCCAGGTTCCGATGTAGCGTGTCGCTGAGAGGATTACGCCCCAACGAAAATCTTTTGGGTTTCATCTTCATAAGAGCGGCTGAGTTTTCGCGTTGGCTCGCCAAACCTATCACAACCCTCCTCCTTTACCCGGGCTTGGGACCGGCTATGTTGAGACAACATAGGCGGAGTTATGAGTAATTCCACACACCACACAAAAAATCGCAACAGCATATTATGTTTGCTCAGTTCTGGGTACATGCAGGTCATGCACTTAAAAGCTAATTAGGCGCCCCTTCGAAGTTTAATTGGCAATTTTAATTCATATAGAAGCAGTAAGTAGACTGTTTTCAGTTTTGCCAAAAATAGTCATTCCATTTGTGATTATTAGAATCCAGCAGATACCAGATATTACATCCGTCCCAAATTACTTGTCTTAGATTTGTGGAACTACCATAATCTAAGTCAAGTAATAGATAATCACAGGATCTAGACTAATCTAAGACAAGTAATTTGGGAAGGAGGGAGTACAAACAAGGGCGGAAGATAGCAAGATCGATAGGCAGATCAGAAAAATAGTAAGTATCATGTCAATTCAGTGGAACTACGTGAGCAATTCGTCCCCTCCACTTCAATTCCCCTCAACAACCGCAAAGCAATGAATTACCTTATGCTTGCGAGCGAATTCTTCGAGCTGCGACCTGAAGGTCGCGAGCTGCTCCTGCATGACATCCGTCCTGACCTTGGCCACATTCTCCCCGACCTGACGGAATTTGTCCTGGAAGTTCCCAAGCACATCCGCATCTCAGGATCCAAAGGATGGAAAACCACGCGCCATCTAGGCTAACCAGTAGAAGAATTTGCACGTACGCGAGTCGCCGCCGCGTTCTGCAAGCCGGCGATCCCCGGCCGCCTCCTCATGCTCCTCCTCCTGCCGCGCGCCTCACGCCCTACCGCCCGGTGTCCCGGAGGCGGCGCGCCTATGGGAGGTGGGAGATCGGATGGTGCTAGGTCCTGAGCGCGGGGTGGGATGGGAGGGGCAGCCGGGCAGGGGCGTGCAGTGAAGCCTACGAGGGCGACGGAAGGGTAGGTGGCGTGGCGGTGGAGGGGCGAGCTGCGATGAGCGGTGGCGGAGACTGGAAGCCTGCCGACGGCGAGGGGTCAACGAAGGGATGGGCTGGGTTAAGTTTTTCTTAGAACAAATATGGGCTGGGTTAATTGTGGCTCGGCCTTCCGCTATGGTCTCCGCGCACCACGAACGTTATGAGCCCAGCGCAACTGACTGGAGGATTTCTGTTTTTTTTTCTATTTGTCTTTTCACACTTACATGTTTTTGCTGCTTCTTTATATTTTTCTGTTATTTCTATTTATTTTGTCTCTTTTGTTTTTCCTTTTTTTTGTTTCATTTTTTATCTCTTTGGTTTTTTCTCCTCATTGATTTCAATTTGTTGTTGGATTCGTGATTTTTTTTTAGATAAGCATAAACATTTGTATTAACTACACTCGTACTTTTTCATAAATAAGCAATATTTGACTTGATAGACATGAACATTTGTTTTGGAATAATGCTCAAAGTTGAAATTCACTTCAACAAAAGCTGAAACGATCTGAACGAATCCAGCTGCAAAAAATCAACAAGATCCTTTGGGATGCTCTGTGGAATACATAACTCTGTATAAAAATTCAAAAACACAGAGCATATGCACGTCCCCACACAGTTGCACATGTTTATTTATTAATACTCAACATGCAGAGGTCCACCTGTACACTTTTAGAATACAGACTCGCCATGTAGGTGCAGCGCAGGGCGGCAGGCGTCGGCAGCTCGGCACATCACGCGGGCAGCAGAATAGTCCGGAGCCAGGCGGCGAACGCATCTGAGCAACTCCAACTCGTTAACTCCTGGAGGCTGTCGTGCGTTTTTTTTGCGGGCAAATCAGAGAGCTTTATTGAACAAAAGAGTTGTCCCGGCAATCAGCTAGAAGGCTGCTTACCAAGAAACTAGGAGTCTCGTCAAGCCAGCAGTCGGTCACATTCAAAGTGCATGCACGTTTTGCACAGAGATGCGCCGGCAAGTTTGCTGACCTGGTTACATGCTGGATCTCAAAAAAAGAAAAATCAAAAGCTAGCTCTCCTATTTCATCTAAAATAGGAGCCACAATCGAACGCGAATTGTGGCGAGTGTTCCAGAGTTGTACCAACTCCTGGCAATCTGTCTCCATTATCACATGCGAGAGGCCTCGAAGCTTTGCAAAAAGAACTCCTTCCCGCATTGATATAGCTTCCATTAAAAAAGGATCCGAGATCTCACCAAACGGCTTGCACCATGATCCCAACAGCGCGGACGCGGAACGGGCTATACCCACCCGCCCCTCCTCTTCCTTCCGCGACGTTAAGTGCACCATCCGTCGTGATCTTCACCATCCCTGGCTCTGGTGGTCGCCAGCCATGCCCTAGTAGCAAGATGGGAACTGATCTAGGCAGTTCTAGCAGTGCAAGAGCCTCTCTAGTCGCCCTGATGGTGGCTTTTGGATCCCTTCCTTCTTCCCCATGCTTGATCCGATTTCGAGAATGCCAAATCGTCCACATGATGGTGATAATCTTTCCCCGGTCTTCATCCTTGACTCGGTCTCCACATAGGATGTCTCTGGCCCATGAACGTGGGTGTAAGCGAGGTAGCCGAAGGCCAAACCACACACACGCTTCATCCCAGAAGCGGCGTGCATGCGAGCATTGGATGAGGGCATGCATAAGATCCTCCTCCTTTGCCAAATAAACCTTGCAAGTGTCTAAAACTGCAATATGACGGTATTTGAGAGTGCACTCATCCGGTAAAATCCCTCGGAGTACCCTCCACCAAAACACTCGTACCTTTGGGATAACTTTGAGTTTCCATAGGGCAGCCCACATCTGTTGAAGCACTGGTAACCGCCCCTTCCTCTAGAGCAACACGCTCGTTCTGAGTCACTAGAGCACGGTACGCCGACTTAACAGTGTAGTTGCCTGATCTTTCAAAAGCCCAAGCATAAGAATCATCACCTCCGCCCCTCCTGATTGGGATGTTCAGAATGGCGTCTGCATCAGGAGCAATGAATGTAGTTCGAATCAACTCATGCCTCCATGACCAGTTCTCAGGATCAATAAGATCCGAGACTGTCCGAACTAGAGTGTTCGGTGGTTTCAGCAGCGGTGTCATCGAGATCGTCCCGGGGATCCATTTATCAGCCCACACGTCAATGGAGTTCCCGTCTCCGACTCTCTTAATGAGACCCGCACGCAAAGCTTCCCTTCCTGTAATGATAGCTCGCCATGTAGCAGATGCAGACTTTGGCACCGTGGCCTGCATAAATTCTGTATCAGGGAAGTAGCAACCTTTAAGGACCCTTGCACACAGAGAATTAGGGTTGGTCATAAACCGCCAACCATGCTTTCCGAGTAGCGCAAGATTGAACTGATGAGGGTCCTGAAAACCCATCCCTCCTTTGCACTTTGGTGTCGCCAGATTATTCCAGGAGACCCAATGCAATGCATTCTTGTCAATAGAGCTGCTCCAAAAATATTTCGCCATTGGTGAAGTCAGGCTCTTGCAAACCTTTTTTGATAGTAAGAATGTGCTCATCGAATATGTGGGGATAGCCTGAACCACAGATTTCAGCAAAGTTTCACGACCTGCCCATGCAAGTAATTTTTCAAACCATCCCTGTATCCGTCCGCGAGCTCTCTCCCCAATATGATCGAATGTCCCGCTCGTGATGCGACCGACCGCCGTGGGCAGTCCCAGGTAACGCTCACTAAAGGCCTCAACATCGATGTTGAGGATGGCTTCAAATGATGCTTGAGCTGGGCCGGTGTGTTTGAACTGAAGTATATGGCGCTCTTTGCACGATTCACACATTGTCCCGAAGCCTCGCCATATATTCTCAAAATCTCATTAAGTCTCGCCGCACTCTGGGTGTTTGCACTGATGAAGATCAAACTGTCATCTGCGAATAGTAAGTGTGTCACCCAAGGTGATCGATAGCTGACTCTTATGCCTCTGTCAATGTATCCGACATTGTAGTACTTCAACAAAGAAGACAGGCCCTCCGCACAGAGCAAGAAAAGGAACGGCGACGTTGGGTCACCTTGCCTCAGTCCTCAGGAGGGAGTGAAAAAGGGCAGTAGCTCTCCGTTAACACGAACAGAGAACCGTACTAACGATATGCACTTCATAATCAACCGGACAAAGACCATGTTGAAACCCAACCTTGTCAAAATAGCCTCAAGAAAGTGCCACTCGACTCGGTCATACGCTTTCATCATGTCTAGATTGATTGCACAAGCATAGTTTTTTCCTTTCTTCCGTCTCCTCATTGTGTGCACACTTTCATATGCCACTAAAACATTATCAGTTATCAGACGTCCAGGAACAAAAGCGCTTTGCTCTTCACTAATGATCTCATCCATGAATGCCCTCATTCGGTTAGTCACACACTTTGAAGCAATCTTGTACAGAACCGAACACAAAGCAATAGGTCTATATTGTGAGATGTACTGAGGGTGTCGTACCTTGGGAATCAAAGTGATTGAGGTGTCATTCAATCCCACTGGTAGTTCTCCTCCATTCAAAAAGTCCAGAACCGCCACGGTTACAGCATCACCCAATAAACTCTAATGACGCTGATAGAACCCCACAGTAAATCCATCCACTCCCGGTGCTTTGGAGGGTGCCATTTGGAACAATGCTGTTCTGACTTTCGCCGCAGTAAAGGCCTTCGTAAGTTGCACATTCATATCCTCCGTGACCTTCACTGGCACATGGTTAAGAAGCTCGGTTGCATCCATGAATCCCTGAGACTGATACAAATTTTGATAGAATGCCTAAACCTCGCTCTTGTCTTCCTCTTCAGTGGCACAAACCGAACCATCAGATCGGCATAAACCCTGAATTTTATTGATACGCTTCCTCTGCGCCGCCTGTGCTTGAAAATATGACGTGTTACGGTCTCCTTCTCTGAGCCAGGGGACGCGGGACCGTTGTCGAAGCCAAATCTCCTCCTATTGGAGAGCCTCACGCAGCTGGCAAACCACTGTCCTCTCTTCGTCAGTTGGTCCTCGACCCACCGATCGACACCTTAAGTTGTCTAGCCTTTTTTGCAGCTGTCTAACCCGCCTCATCAAGCAACCAAATTCGCGGGCCCCCCAAGGTTCTAGCATCGCCTTCATATGTGTCAGTGAATCTGCGATACCCTGAAGGCCCGG
Source organism: Triticum aestivum (assembly GCF_018294505.1). Taxonomy (NCBI): domain Eukaryota; kingdom Viridiplantae; phylum Streptophyta; class Magnoliopsida; order Poales; family Poaceae; genus Triticum; species Triticum aestivum. Next base: position 502,063,375 of record NC_057807.1, on the reverse strand, counting down.
TCCTCTATTTGTCTCCTGCCAAGCAGTAGCGACAATGCGGTCATAGTCCACATGCGATGCCCACACGTTCTCATATCTGAACTGTCATTTTGCTCTTGACGTGGTCATCAAATTTTCCTTTATCTCTGCTACAACAAAACAGTGATCAGACTCTACCGACGACAAGTGTCTGACTCTGATATGATGGAAATGTTGCCGGAACTGTTCATTAGCAAAAACTCTGTCAAGCCTCGCCTTGACATTTGCGTCACCTGATTGCCGATTATCCCAAGTGTACGCTGTTCCTGACCACCCCAAATCTTGGAGGGCCACTTCATCGGTGACTTCTCTGAACGCTCTCATTTGCCTCTCTGGTCTAGCAGACCGGCTGAAGTGTTCGTTGGCGTAGAGAGTCTCATTAAAGTCACCCAAGCAAATCCATGCCTCATGCGGCATGGCATACAAAGTATGTATGAAACGCCAACTGTGGTGTCGATCTTCAGCTCGGGGCGCTCCGTAAAAACCAGTGAACCTCCATTAAAAAAATTTGGTCCTTATATTTAACCATTGCATCAATATGTCCTGAGCTAAAGTTCTTTAGCTCGACAATAACATCCTGTGTCCAAAAAAGTCCAATGCCTCCACTAAGGCCTACGCTATCTACGGCAAAACACCGGCCGAAGCCAAGGTGCCTCCGTAAGTCCTCAACTCTCTTCCCTTTGATTTTTGTTTCCATGACGAAGAGAAGAGTGGGTCCTTCAAGCTTCACAATGCTGCGAAGCTCACGAACCGCCTCGGGGTTCCCAAGCCCCTGGCAGTTCCATGATAAGCAACTCATTGGGATGGGCAGGACCGATCAACGGTCTCTACCGAATTTCCAGGCGTTGGCCTCTTCTTCTTTGGTTCACGAACCAGATCCTCATCGTCCTCTCCCCCTGCAGTGCTCGTGCTAGGTTCAAATTCTCCAGGGTTTTGCGCCACCGTCAGAAGCAACTGCCTGGGTTTGTAAACTACTGTCGGTCCCTCTTTCCTCTTATAACGCACGTTTTTTTATTCTTCAGGGGCGAAATCACGTCTTCCCCCCCATCTTGCTTAGGTTTTGTTCTAGAGTTTCTTGTCTCTTGCTTGCTGCCCTGATCAGACTTCTGTCCCCTAAAGGAGTTATCGCTGCTTGCTGGATATCTAGTCTCTTCAGGAGCTCGCAAAGACGGCCCAAACGGCAGCTCTCCCTTGTCATCTCGTGAACCAGGGTTAGAGCAGTAGAGATCCGAGTGGCCCAGCCTACCACAGGAGAAGCAGAAGTATGGGATATGCTCATATTGTATGTCATAGGGATCCACCTTCTTCCTCCTTGCCGAATCTATTAGCACCCATCTCCGGAGCGGTTTATTGACATCCACAGAAACCCTTGCTCGGAGATAGCCTCCATTGTGGTCGAACTTAGCTATCTGCACCTCCTTGTCAATCATCCGTGCTATTGGGAGGCTCCATGCATCATCTCGCAGATTGTAGGGTAAATTCAAAACCCTAGCCCACACTTGTAGCCGATCAAACTTAACCTCATCAGGGCGCATGCACTCGTCGAACTCAGCCAGGATGATTGCGTTCTTGTTGATGTGCCATGGCGATCCCGCCCATACTCTATCTCGATCACGCTGGGCTTCAAATTCAGCGACAAAGGTGTTCGGGCCAGTTGATCGGAATTGCAGTCCTCTAGGGTTTCCCCAAGCCGGTCGCAAAGCATTGCCAATGGTGTGAATATGATACAGGTTTCGGTAGAGAACCTTCCTTGCTAGCAGCCACTTCGCCGGAGCACCGTCTTGTCGGTCATCAATCACGAGGGGAGTCGCCTCCTCTTCGGATATATCCAGCTTCCCCAGGGCTTCCTCTAGTTTCTCCCTCGCCGAGCGAGGGTTGGTCGAACCAGAGTCTCCTCGCGCCGCCTCCGCCATTGGTGGTGTAGCCATACCCCCGGCCGAGTCCTCGGGGCGGCCCGCCGATGAGTTCCGCGGCCGCCGATCGGTTTCCACTCCAAACCCTAGCGCCGCCAGAGCCCTAGGTTTCGGGGGAAAAAACTTCGCACCTTGTGTGCCTCCCGGACTCCGGAGGCTGTCGTGCGTGACGTGCGTGCATGGGCTTCCATTGATTTGAGTAGGCGGCCTCCTCGTATTGGGTTGTATCTAATGGGCTGGTTCTCTAAACCATTTATTTATTTCTCGTACACGGGCTTCAATTTTAACAGAAAAAAAATTGAGTGGGGGCAAACCTATTAGGCTGAGCGGGGGCAACGCTTTGTATTATGACCCAAGTACAAGTGGGCTGAGAAAACGAGTGGGGGCATTCGCCCCCACAGCCTATAAGCTAGATTCGCCCCTGACGCAGGGGACGCAGGAGTACGCCATCACCTTCACGCAGCGAACCTTTGGGAACATCACGGAGAAGCACACGTTCGGGTCGATCGAGTGGAGCAACGGCAAGCACTCGGTGACGAGCCCCATCGCCATCACTTGGCCGACGAGCCAGGTTGCGGAGATGTGATCGATCAGGGGTCCGTCCCCAAGGTTTCGGGGGCCGAGACCGAAACTAGAACCACGTGCCCTTCAATATATAGATCGACATAATAATCAACCAACCGGGGGAATATCATACGAAAACCAACATTTGATGAAAACTTAGTGAAAACCATATTTTTAAGTTTTAGAAAAATCTGAAAAGAAATATGGGATGTTAAGAGGGTGATGTTTTATTGACATGAAAAATTTCAAGTCGAAACACATTATGAGATGTGAGCTATGAAAAAGACAAATTTAGCTTTGAATAGTGACATTATTGTTCAACACTATTCAGCGCTGATTTTTTCTTTTTCATAGCTCACATCTCGTAAAGTGTTTCAACTCGAAATTTTGTGTGGCAATAAAACATCATCCTCTTAACATCCCGTAATTTTTTCAATTTTTTTTTGAAACTTCAAAACATCTTCTTCTCGTGGTTTTCACCGGTTTCCACCGAATGTTGTTTTCCGTATGGTATTCTTCCCAACCAACCAATCAATATATGTAAACTTCAAAAAGAAAATCAATCAATATATGTATATGTGAGGATGTACAAAAAATCAAGTGCATCCAAAAGTAATACTCGTATCAAATAATTTATGCATATTACTTCAAAAAGTTCTTCTTAAATTCTAAGATGCATCATTTTAAATCCCCACCCACCCACCCGCTATCCCATTTTGCAGGAATCTGATTATTTGCCACTACTTAGACTTTGAGAATTTGCCCTTCCTTACTTTGTAGTTTTTTTTTTGCAACGGACGCAACAATTTGGCTCCTGAGCTCATCTGCTCCCTTGCGTGAATAGTAAAACAAAAAAATACTAAAAAAATACTAAAAAAATTCTACTTTTTTGCCATGGAAGATGTTCAAGCGTGTGATATCCATGCCAAATTTGGTGGTGTTTGGCAAAAAAAAAGTTGAGGTCGGCGAGAAAGTTTACTGTTCGGATCAATTTTGTCTTTTTTGCCACGAGCTCATCAGATGTCCGAACACGATGAAATTTTGCCCGGACATGACGCATTTGAGTGGCTTCGTTGCCAAAAAAAATCAGTTTATTTTTTATTTTCTAGTATATTTTTATTTCTTGTTCACCGAGAGGTGAGCTCGAGCTCATAAATGAATATTCATTTAGCCGCACCTTATTTTGATCTTTGATGATTTCCCCTCTTGCAAGTGGGACCTTGTGAAAAATTGCCACTGCACTCGATTGACACACGAGCTCATCCCGTCCGTTCATCCCCGAACCCTATTTCCCACTAAGTTTCTTTTTTGATATTTTTTTTGATATCTTTTTTATTCTTTTTGCAGGTTTTATTGAGCAATCAAGAGGTAACGCGTGCATTAGTTTGAAACCTGGGGGTACGCTTCTCTGGTGGACCGAGCGATTTGCATGGATGTGGTTCGCATGCGGGACTACTAAAAGATAGAGACGAGGTGATCTTGTACTGGCTGGTGTGCATGAATGTGGGGCCGTCAGGAGAGAGAACCCGATTTTTTTTTGCATGCATGTGGGTCTCGCTCTAGGGTTATATGAATATTAGGAAATTTATAGGTCAGGAATTAAGGCAAACGGAGCCACGAGTGGGCCACAAGGCACCTAGGCGTGCCCCTACCTTGTGGCTCCCTCGTTCATCACCTGATCTCCTCTCGAAACTTCCACGGTCTTTTTATGTCCAGAAAAAATCATCAAAAAGTATTGTCGTGTTTGGACTTTGTTTGGTAGGGATTTCCTAAAAAGACAAAAACATGCAGAAACAGAAACTGACACTGGGCACTGAGTTAATAGGTTAGTCCATAAACACAATATAAAATGGCAAATAAAGTATATAAAAGTAATAATATAATAGCATAAACAATCAAAAAGTATAGATATGTTGGTGACGTATCACCGGCCAACGAGACTTCACTATATCGAGAGATGTTACAAACGTCGGGGATTTACAATTATGGTCTTATCCAGTGTGGCGACTTACAATGGATATATATAGGAGCGGTGAGCTAGGTCGATATTGATCCAAGCCTCTCGAAGACAGGCCTCCACCCCGCTCTGTCAGAAGTTAGCCTTTATAATTTATATGGATTTGGATCACAACTTAACACATGTTTGTGAAGGAAATATGCCCTAGAGGCAATAATAAAGTTATTATTTATTTCCTCATATCATGATAAATGTTTATTATTCATGCTAGAATTGTATTAACCGGAAACATGATACATGTGTGAATACATAGACAAACATAAAGTCACTAGTGTGCCTCTACTTGACTAGCTCATTAATCAAAGATGGTTATGTTTCCTAACCATAGACATGTGTTCTCATTTGATTAATGGGATCACATCATTAGGATAATGATGTGATTGACATGACCCATTCCGTTAGCCTAGCACTTGATCGTTTAGTATATTGCTATTGCTTTCTTCATGACTTATACAAAGTTCCTGCAACTATGAGATTGTGCAACTCCCGTTTACCGGAAGAACACTTTGTGTGTTACCAAACGTCACAACGTAACTGGGTGATTATAAAGGTGCTCTACAGGTGTTTCCGAAGGTACATGTTGGGTTGGCATAATTCGAGATTAGGTTTTGTCACTCCGATTGTCGGAGAGGTATCTTTGGGCCCTCTCGGTAATACTCATCACCTAAGCCTTGCAAGCATTGTAACTAATGAGTTAGTTATAAGATGATGTGTTACAGAACGAGTAAAGAGACTTGCCGGTAACGAGATTGAACTAGGTATTGGATACCGACGATCAAATCTCGGGCAAGTAACATACCAATGACAAAGGGAACAACGTATGTTGTTACGCGGTTTGACCGATAAAGATCTTCGTAGAATATGTAGGAACCAATATGGGCATCCAGGTCCCGCTATTGGTTATTGACCGAGAATGGTTCTAGGTCATGTCTACATAGTTCTCGAACCCGTAGGGTCCGCACGCTTAACGTTACGATGACAGTTTTATTATGTGTTTATAAGTTTTGATGTACCGAAGTTTGTTCGGAGTCCCGGATGTGATCACGGACATGACGAGGAGTCTCGAAATAGTCGAGACATAAAGATTGATATATTGGACGACTATATTCAGACACCGGAAGTGTTCCGGGTGATTTCGGAGAAAACCGAAGTGCCGGGGGGGGTTACCGGAACCCCCCGGGAGAGTATTGGGCCTTATGGGCCTTAGGGGAAAGGAGAGAGGGGCGGCCAGCATGGGCCGCGCGCCCCCTCCACCCTCTGGTCCGAATTGGACTAGGAGGGGGGGGCGGCGCCCCCCCTCTTTCCTTCCCCCTCTCCCCCCTCCTTCCCCCTCCTAGTAGGAGTAGGAAAGGAGGAGTCCTACTCCTACTAGGAGGAGGATTCCTCCTCCCTTGGCGCGCCCAAGGGGCCGGCCGGCCTCCCCCCTCCCTCCTTTATATACGGGGGCAGGGGGGCACCCCATAGACACACAAGTTGATCTACGGATCGTTCCTTAGCCGTGTGCGGTGCCCCCCTCCACCATATTCCACCTCGGTCATATCGTCGCGGAGTTTAGGCGAAGCCCTGCGCCGGTAGAGCATCATCATCGTCACCACGCCGTCGTGCTGACGGAACTCATCCCGAAGCTTTGCTGGATCGGAGCCCGGGGATCGTCATCGAGCTGAACGTGTGCTGAACTCGGAGGTGCCGTACGTTCGGTGCTTGGATCGGTCGGATCATGAAGACGTACGACTACATCAACCGCGTTGTCATAACGCTTCCGCTTACGGTCTACAAGGGTACGTGGACGAACACTCTCCCCTCTCATTGCTATGCCATCACCATGATCTTGCGTGTGCGTAGGAATTTTTTTGAAATTACTACGTTCCCCAACAGTGGTATCCGAGCCTAGGTTTTATGCGTTGATGTTATATGCACGAGTAGAACACAAGTGAGTTGTGGGCGATACAAGTCATACTGCTTACCAGCATGTCATACTTTGGTTCGGCGGTATTGTGAGATGAAGCGGCCCGGACCGACATTACGCGTACGCTTACGCGAGACTGGTTTCACCGTTGCGAGCACTCGTGCTTAAAGGTGGCTGGCGGGTGTCTGTCTCTCTCGCTTTAGCTGAATCGAGTGTGGCTACGCCCGGTCCTTGCGAAGGTTAAAACAGCACCAACTTGACGAACTATCGTTGTGGTTTTTATGCGTAGGTAAGAACGGTTCTTGCTAAAGCCCGTAGCAGCCACGTAAAATTTGCAACAACAAAGTAGAGGACGTCTAACTTGTTTTTGCAGGGCATGTTGTGATGTGATATGGTCAAGACGTGATGCTATATTTTATTGTATGAGATGATCATGTTTTGTAACCGAAGTTATCGGCAACTGGCAGGAGCCATATGGTTGTCGCTTTATTGTATGAAATGCAAACGCCCTGTAATTGCTTTACTTTATCACTAAGCGGTAGCGATAGTCGTAGAAGCAATAGATGGCGTAACGACAACGATGCTACGATGGAGATCAAGGTGTCGCGCCGGTGACGATGGTGATCACGACGGTGCTTCGAAGATGGAGATCACAAGCACAAGATGATGATGGCCATATCATATCACTTATATTGATTGCATGTGATGTTTATCCTTTATGCATCTTATCTTGCTTTGATTGACGGTAGCATTTTAAGATAATCTCTCACTAAAATTATCAAGAAGTGTTCTCCCTGAGTATGCACCGTTGCCAAAGTTCATCGTGCCCAGACACCACATGATGATCGGGTGTGATAAGCTCTACGTCCATCTACAACGGGTGCAAGACAGTTTTGCACACGCGGAATACTCAGGTTAAACTTGACGAGCCTAGCATATGCAGATATGGCCTCGGAACACGGAGACCGAAAGGTCGAGCGTGAATCATATAGTAGATATGATCAACATAGTGATGTTCACCATTGAAAACTACTCCATCACACGTGATGATCGGTTATGGTTTAGTTGATTTGGATCACGTGATCACTTAGATGACTAAAGAGATGTCTGTCTAAGTGGGAGTTCTTAAGTAATATGATTAATTGAACCTAAATTTATCATGAACTTAGTACCTGATAGTATTTTGCTTGTCTATGTTTGTTTGTAGATAGATGGCTCGTGCTGTTGTTCCGTTGAATTTTAATGCGTTCCTTGAGAAAGCAAAGTTGAAAGATGATGGTAGCAATTACACGGACTGGGTCCGTAACCTGAGGATTATCCTCATTGCTGCACAGAAAAGTTACGTCCTGGAAGCACCGCTGGGTGCCAGGCCTGCTGCTGATGCAACTGACGACGTTAAGAACGTCTGGCAGAGCAAAGCTGATGACTACTCTATAGTTCAGTGTGCCATGCTTTACGGCTTAGAACCGGGTCTTCAACGACGTTTTGAACGTCATGGAGCATATGAGATGTTCCAGGAGTTGAAGTTAATATTTCAAGCAAATGCCCGGATTGAGAGATATGAAGTCTCCAATAAGTTCTACAGCTGCAAGATGGAGGAGAATAGTTCTGTTAGTGAGCATATACTCAAAATGTCTGGGTATAATAATCACTTGATTCAACTGGGAGTTAATCTTCCGGATGATAGCGTCATTGACAGAATTCTCCAATCACTGCCACCAAGCTACAAGAGCTTTGTGATGAACTATAATATGCAAGGGATGAACAAGACTATTCCCGAGCTCTTCGCAATGCTAAAAGCTGCGGAGGTAGAAATCAAGAAGGAGCATCAAGTGTTGATGGTCAACAAGACCACTAGTTTCAAGAAAAAGGGCAAAGGGAAGAAGAAGGGGAACTTCAAGAAGAACAGCAAGCAAGTTGCTGCTCAAGAGAAGAAACCCAAGTCTGGACCTAAGCCTGAAACTGAGTGCTTCTACTGCAAGCAGACTGGTCACTGGAAGCGGAACTGCCCCAAGTATTTGGCGGATAAGAAGGATGGCAAAGTGAACAAAGGTATATGTGATATACATGTTATTGATGTGTACCTAACTAGAGCTCGTAGTAGCACCTGGGTATTTGATACTGGTTCTGTTGCTAATATTTGCAACTCGAAACAGGGACTACGGAATAAGCGAGCACTGGCCAAGGACGAGGTGACGATGCGCGTGGGAAACGGTTCCAAAGTCGATGTGATCGCGGTCGGCACGCTACCTCTACATCTACCTTCGGGATTAGTTTTAGACCTGAATAATTGTTATTTGGTGCCAGCGTTGAGCATGAACATTATATCTGGATCTTGTTTGATGCGAGACGGTTATTCATTTAAATCAGAGAATAATGGTTGTTCTATTTATATGAGTAATATCTTTTATGGTCATGCACCCTTGAAGAGTGGTCTATTTTTATTAAATCTCGATAGTAGTGATACACATATTCATAGTGTTGAAACCAAAAGATGCAGAGTTAATAATGATAGTGCAACTTATTTGTGGCACTGCCGTTTGGGTCATATCGGTGTAAAGCGCATGAAGAAACTCCATACTGATGGACTTTTGGAATCACTTGATTATGAATCACTTGGTACTTGCGAACCGTGCCTTATGGGCAAGATGACTAAAACGCCGTTCTCCGGAACTATGGAGCGAGCAACTGATTTGTTGGAAATCATACATACTGATGTTTGTGGCCCAATGAATGTTGAGGCTCGCGGCGGGTATCGTTATTTTCTCACCTTCACAGATGATTTGAGCAGATATGGGTATATCTACTTGATGAAACACAAGTCTGAAACATTTGAAAAGTTCAAAGAATTTCAGAGTGAAGTGGAAAATCATCGTAACAAGAAAATAAAGTTTCTACGATCTGATCGTGGAGGAGAGTATTTGAGTTATGAGTTTGGCCTACACTTGAAACAATGTGGAATAGTTTCGCAACTCACGCCACCTGGAACACCACAACGAAATGGTGTGTCCGAACGTCGTAATCGTACTTTACTTGATATGGTGCGATCTATGATGTCTCTTACTGATTTACCGCTATCATTTTGGGGTTATGCTTTAGAGACGGCCGCATTCACGTTAAATAGGGCACCATCAAAATCCGTTGAGACGACGCCTTATGAACTGTGGTTTGGCAAGAAACCAAAGTTGTCGTTTCTTAAAGTTTGGGGCTGCGATGCTTATGTGAAGAAACTTCAACCAGATAAGCTCGAACCTAAATCGGAGAAATGTGTCTTCATAGGATACCCAAAAGAGACTATTGGGTACACCTTCTATCACAGATCCGAAGGCAAGACATTCGTTGCTAAGAATGGATCCTTTCTAGAGAAGGAGTTTCTCTCGAAAGAAGTGAGTGGGAGGAAAGTAGAACTTGATGAGATAACTGTATCTACTCCCTTATTGGAAAGTAGTTCATCACGAGAACCGGTTCCTGTGACAACTACACCAATTAGTGAGGAAGCTAATGATAATGATCATGAAACTTCAGATCAAGTTTCTACTGAACCTCGTAGGTCTACCAGAGTAAGATCCGCACCAGAGTGGTACGGTAATCCTATTCTGGAAGTCATGTTACTTGACCATGATGAACCTACGAACTATGAGGAAGCGATGATGAGCCCGGATTCCGCAAAATGGCTAGAAGCCATGAAATCTGAGATGGGATCCATGTATGAAAACAAAGTATGGACTTTGGTTGACTTGCCCGATGATCGGCAAGCCATTGAGAATAAATGGATCTTTAAGAAGAAGACTGACGCTGATGGTAATATAACTGTCTATAAAGCTCGACTTGTTGCAAAAGGTTTTCGACAAGTTCAAGGGGTTGACTACGATGAGACTTTCTCACCCGTAGCGATGCTTAAGTCCGTCCGAATCATGTTAGCTATTGCTGCATTTCATGATTATGAAATTTGGCAAATGGATGTCAAGACTGCATTCTTGAATGGATTTCTAGAAGAAGAGTTGTATATGATGCAGCCGGAAGGTTTTGTTGATCCAAAAGGTGCTGACAAAGTGTGCAAGCTCCAGCGTTCCATTTATGGACTGGTGCAAGCATCTCGGAGTTGGAATAAACGCTTTGATAGTGTGATCAAAGCATATGGTTTTATACAGACTTTTGGAGAAGCCTGTATTTACAAGAAAGTGAGTGGGAGCTCTGTAGCATTTCTAATTTTATATGTAGATGACATATTATTAATTGGAAATGATATAGAATTTCTGGATAGCATAAAAGGATACTTGAATAAAAGTTTTTCAATGAAAGACCTCGGTGAAGCTGCTTACATATTGGGCATCAAGATCTATAGAGATAGATCAAGACGCTTAATAGGACTTTCACAAAGCACATACCTTGACAAAATTTTGAAAAAGTTCAAAATGGATCAGGCAAAGAAAGGATTCTTGCCTGTGCTACAAGGTGTGAAGTTGAGTCAAACTCAATGCCCGACCACAGCAGAAGATAGAGAGAAAATGAAAAATGTTCCCTATGCTTCAGCCATAGGCTCTATCATGTATGCAATGCTGTGTACCAGACCTGACGTATGCTTAGCAATAAGCTTGGCAGGAAGGTACCAAAGTAATCCAGGAGTGGATCACTGGACAGCGGTCAAGAACATCCTGAAATACCTGAAAAGGACTAAGGATATGTTTCTCGTATATGGAGGTGACAAAGAGCTAGTCGTAAACGGTTACGTCGATGCAAGCTTTGACACTGATCCGGACGATTCTAAATCGCAAACCGGATACGTGTTTTTATTAAACGGTGGAGCTGTAAGTTGGTGCAGTTCTAAACAAAGCGTCGTAGCAGGATCTACATGTGAAGCGGAGTACATAGCTGCTTCGGAAGCAGCAAATGAAGGAGTCTGGATGAAGGAGTTCATTTCCGATCTAGGTGTCATACCTAGTGCATCGGGACCAATGAAGATCTTCTGTGACAATACTGGTGCAATTGCCTTGGCAAAGGAATCCAGATTTCACAAGAGGACCAAGCACATCAAAAGACGCTTCAATTCCATTCGGGACCAAGTCCAAGTGGGAGACATAGAGATTTGCAAGATACATACGGATCTGAATGTTGCAGACCCGTTGACTAAGCCTCTCTCACGAGCAAAACATGATCAGCACCAAGACTCCATGGGTGTTAGAATCATTACTATGTAATCTAGATTATTGACTCTAGTGCAAGTGGGAGACTGAAGGAAATATGCCCTAGAGGCAATAATAAAGTTATTATTTATTTCCTCATATCATGATAAATGTTTATTATTCATGCTAGAATTGTATTAACCGGAAACATGATACATGTGTGAATACATAGACAAACATAAAGTCACTAGTATGCCTCTACTTGACTAGCTCATTAATCAAAGATGGTTATGTTTCCTAACCATAGACATGTGTTGTCATTTGATTAATGGGATCACATCATTAGGATAATGATGTGATTGACATGACCCATTCCGTTAGCCTAGCACTTGATCGTTTAGTATATTGCTATTGCTTTCTTCATGACTTATACAAAGTTCCTGCAACTATGAGATTGTGCAACTCCCGTTTACCGGAAGAACACTTTGTGTGCTACCAAACGTCACAACGTAACTGGGTGATTATAAAGGTGCTCTACAGGTGTTTCCGAAGGTACATGTTGGGTTGGCATAATTCGAGATTAGGTTTTGTCACTCCGATTGTCGGAGAGGTATCTCTGGGCCCTCTCGGTAATACTCATCACCTAAGCCTTGCAAGCATTGTAACTAATGAGTTAGTTATAAGATGATGTGTTACAGAACGAGTAAAGAGACTTGCCGGTAACGAGATTGAACTAGGTATTGGATACCGACGATCAAATCTCGGGCAAGTAACATACCAATGACAAAGGGAACAACGTATGTTGTTATGCGGTTTGACCGATAAAGATCTTCGTAGAATATGTAGGAACCAATATGGGCATCCAGGTCCCGCTATTGGTTATTGACCGAGAATGGTTCTAGGTCATGTCTACATAGTTCTCGAACCCGTAGGGTCCGCACGCTTAACGTTACGATGACAGTTTTATTATGAGTTTATAAGTTTTGATGTACCGAAGTTTGTTCGGAGTCCCGGATGTGATCACGGACATGACGAGGAGTCTCGAAATGGTCGAGACATAAAGATTGATATATTGGACGACTATATTCGGACACCGGAAGTGTTCCGGGTGATTTCGGAGAAAACCGGAGTGCCGGGGGGGGGGGGTTACCGGAACCCCCCGGGAGAGTATTGGGCCTTATGGGCCTTAGGGGAAAGGAGAGAGGGGCGGCCAGCATGGGCCGCGCGCCCCCTCCACCCTCTGGTCCGAATTGGACTAGGAGGGGGGGGGGGGGCGGCGGCGCCCCCCTCTTTCCTTCCCCCTCTCCCCCTTCCTTCCCCCTCCTAGTAGGAGTAGGAAAGGAGGAGTCCTACTCCTACTAGGAGGAGGATTCCTCCTCCCTTGGCGCGCCCAAGGGGCCGGCCGGCCTCCCCCCTCCCTCCTTTATATACGGGGGCAGGGGGCACCCCATAGACACACAAGTTGATCTACGGATCGTTCCTTAGCCGTGTGCGGTGCCCCCCTCCACCATATTCCACCTCGGTCATATCGTCGCGAAGTTTAGGCGAAGCCCTGCGCCGGTAGAACATCATCATCGTCACCACGCTGTCGTGCTGATGGAACTCATCCCCGAAGCTTTGCTGGATCGGAGCCCGGGGATCGTCATCGAGCTGAACGTGTGCTGAACTCGGAGGTGCCGTACGTTCGGTGCTTGGATCGGTCGGATCGTGAAGACGTACGACTACATCAACCGCGTTGTCATAACGCTTCCGCTTACGGTCTACGAGGGTACGTGGACGAACACTCTCCCCTCTCGTTGCTATGCCATCACCATGATCTTGCGTGTGCGTAGGAAAATTTTGAAATTACTACGTTCCCCAACAGAGCCTCCTACTAGATTGATACCTTGGTTCTCAAAAACTGAGGGAAATACTTATGCTACTTTGCTGCATCACCCTTTCCTCTTCAAGGGAAAAACCAACAAATGCTCAAGAGGTAGCAAGAAGGATTTCTAGCACCATTGCCGGGGAGGTCTTCGCTCAAGTCAAGACATACCAAGTACCCATCACAAACTCATCTCTCTCGCATTACATTATTTTCCATTTGCCTCTCGTTTTCCTCTCACCCACTTCACCCTTGCCTTTTTCTTCGCCCTCTCTTTCCCATTCTCCTCTCTCTTTTGCTTGCTCTTCACATTTTCTGCTATTATGTCTGAAAGTGGGGAGATTATCGTTGATATGGACAATAATAATAACGTGGAAATTTTGGAAGCTCCTGTCGAAGAACCCACTATCTTGCATACAAAAAAAATCGAATTGGTAGTGGTAATATTGTTGGAAAAGGGGTTATTCAAGATTTCTTTACTTGTGCCAGTGCTTTATCTTAAATGGGTGGTTCTATTCTTCATAGAACTAGTAGCCTTGCGGATGCTATTGCCATGCTTATTGTTGAACTTGAAAGGCAGTTTATGCACATGCACCCTTGCATACAAAGGATTTTCCAAGAATTTTCTAATATTGAGCATTCTTCTGTTAAGCGTGTCGCTACTATCTTTTTGGCACATGCGTTCGGATTCATAATAAAAGAGGCCAAAGAAATCTTTGCGCACTATAGGGTGGACGCTGGTCGTCCTCCCATAGAGGCAATCCTCTTTGACCAAGAGGAAATAATGCGTTTTCAATCTTTAGACTATGTTGCTTTTAATGAAAACCTTAGAAAAAAGGTTCCTACCAATGTTCTAGTTGATAGAATTTCCGGACTTAATAATGATTTTGCTATTCGAAATAATGAGTTAGGATATTCTCTTGAGTATAGGCTCATGAAGTTCTGCCAAAAGAATGCTTATAATGATGAATTGGTTGTGCAATATGAAGGGCCAAAGGAGGAACCTATACCTCCCGAGATTGATCTTGGGGACTTCTGTCCCATTAAATTTAGCCCTTTTGATTACTTTCGCTTGCCTCAAAGAAAACTTGCTTCTGAACGTAGGGAATATGAAATGAGTTTTCGTGATCTATCTTATTATTATGGTACTACTTAGATCTATTCTCGCTTTTATGGCAAGCTAGGGGCGTTAAACGATAGCGCTAGTTAGGAGGCAACCCAATTTTATTTTTGTTGCTTACTTTTTACTTCTGTTTAGTAATAAATATGTCATCTAGCCTCTGTTTAGATGTGTTTTCATGTTTTAATTAGTGTTTTTGCCAAGTAGAACCTATAGGATAACCTACGGTGATAGTTAATTTGATTCTGCTGAAAAACAGAAACTTTTGCACGCATGAAAATAATTTTAATAAATCACAAAAACGTGATTTTGTGTTGATTCTTTTTGCTGTAGATCAATAGACAAATTTCCCAGGACTTACTATTTTGGTAGGATTGTTAGAGTTCCAGAAGTATTCGAAAGTTATAGATTTCTACAGACTGTTCTGTTTTTGACAGATACTGTTTTTCGTGTGTTGTTTGCTTATTTTGATGCATCTATGGCTAGTATCGGGGGGTATGAACCATAGAATAGTTGGAATACAGTAGGTTTAACAACAATATAAATAAATAATGAGTTAATTACAGTACCTAATGTGGTGGTTTTTCTTTCTTGCACTAACGGAGCTTATGAGATTTCCTGCTGAGTTTTGTGTTGTGAAGTTTTCAAGTTTTGGGTAAAGATTTGATGGACTATGGAATAAGGAGTGGCAAGAGCCTAAGCTTGGGGATGCTCATGGCACACCAAGATATTCAAGGATAACCAAAAGCCTCAGATTGGGTATGCCCCGGAAGGCATCCCCTCTTTCGTCTTCGTCTATCGGTAACTTTACTTGGAGCTATATTTTTATTCACCACATGATATGTGTTTTGCTTGGAGCGTCTTGTATGATATTAGTCTTTACTTTTTAGATTACCACAATCATCCTTGCTGTACACACCTTTTGGGAGAGACCCACTTGATTTGAAATTTATTAGAATACTCTATGTGCTTCACTTATATCTTTTGAGCTAGATAATTTTTGCTCTAGTGCTTCACTTATATCTTTTAGAGCACGGAGGTGGTTTAATTTTGAATAAAGTGTTGATCTCTCATGATTCACTTATATTATTTTGAGAGTCTTTTAGAACAGCATGGTATTTGCTATGGTTATAAAATTGGTCCTAGAATGATGGGCATCCAAGTTGGGTATAATAAAAACTATCATAGGAAGTGAATTGGATGTTATGATCAATTTGATGCTTGATAATTGTTTTGAGATATGAGGATGGTGGTATTAGAGTCATGCTAGTTAGGTAATTGTGAATTTAAAGAATACTTGTGTTGAAGTTTGTGATTCCTGTAGCATGCACGTATGGTGAACCGCTTTGTGATGAAGTTGGAGCATAATTTATTTATTGATTGTCTTCCTTATGAGTGGCAGTCGGGGACGAGCGATGGTATTTTCCTACCAATCTATCCCCCTAGGAGCATGCACGTAGTACTTTGTTTTCAATGGCTTGTAGATTTTTGCAATAATTATATGAGTTCTTTATGACTAATGTTGAGTCCATGGATTATATGCACTCTCACCCTTCCACCATTGCTAGCCTCTCTTGTGCCGCGCAACTTTCGCCGGTACCATACACTCACCATATACCTTCCTCAGAACAGCCACCATACCTACCTATTATGGCATTTCCATAGCCATTCCAAGATATATTTCCATGCAACTTTCCACCATTCCGTTTATTATGACACACATAATCATTGTCATATTGCTCTTTGCATGATCATGTAGTTGACATCGTATTTGTGGCAAAGCCACCTTCATAATTCTTCCATACATGTCACTCTTGATTCATTGCATATCCCGGTACACCGCCGGAGGCATTCATATAGAGTCATATTTTGTTCTAAGTATCGAGTTGTAATCTTGAGTTGTAAGTAAATAAAAGTGTGATGATCTTCATTATTAGAGCATTGTCCCAAGTGAGGAAAGGATGATGGAGACTATGATCCCCCCACAAGTCGGGATGAGACTTTGGACTTTACAAAAAAGGAGAAGAGAAAGGCAAAAAAAGGCCAAATAAAAAAGTGAGAGAAAAAGAGAGAAGGGACAATGCTACTATCCTTTTTACCACACTTGTGCTTCAAAGTAGCACCATGATCTTCATGATAGAGAGTCTCCTATGTTGTCACTTTCATATACTAGTGGGAATTTTTCATTATAGAACTTGGCTTGTATATTCCAATGATGGGCTTCCTCAAAATGCCCTAGGTCTTCGTGAGCAAGCAAGTTGGATGCACACCCACTTAGTTTCTTTTGTTGAGCTTTCATACACTTATAGCTCTAGTGCGTTCGTTGCATGGAAATCCCTACTCATTCACATTGATATCTATTAATGGGCATCTCCATAGCCCATTGATACGCCTAGTTGATGTGAGACTATCTTCTCCTTTTTTGTCTTCTCCACAACCACCATTCTATTCCACATATAGTGCTATGTCCATGGCTCACGCTCATGTATTGCGTGAAAGTTGAAAAAGCTTGAGAATAATAAAGTATGTAACAATTGCTTGGCTTGTCATTGGGGTTGTGCATGATTAAATACTTTGTGTGATGAAGATAGAGCATAGCCAGACTATATGATTTTGTAGGGATAACTTTCTTTAGCCATGCTATTTGAGAAGACATGATTGCTTTGTTAGTATGCTTGAAATATTATTGTTTTTATGTCAATATGAACTTTTATTTTGAATCATTTGGATCTGAACATTCATGCCACAACAAATAAAATTACATTAAGAATTATGCTAGGTAGCATTCCACGTCAAAAATTCTGTTTTTATCATTTACCTACTCGACGACGAGTAGGAATTAAGCTTGGGGATGCTTGATACGTCTCCAACGTATCTATAATTTTTTATTGTTCCATGCTATTATATTACCCGTTTTGGATGTTTATGGGCTTTACTCTACACTTTTATATCATTTTTGGGACTAACCTACTAACCGGAGGCCCAGCCCAAATTGTTGTTTTTTTGCCTATTTCAGTGTTTCAAAGAAAAGGAATATCAAACGGAGTCCAAACGGGATGAAACCTTCGGGAGCGGTCTTTTTGGAACAAATGCAAACCAGGAGACTTGGAGTGGGCATCAAGCAACAAACGAGGCAGCCAGGAGGGTGCCCAGCGCACCCCCTGGGGGTGGGCACGCCCCCACCCTCATGGTCCCCTCGTTGCTCCACCGACATACTTCTCCGCCTATATATACTCTCGTACCCTAAAAACATACAGGAGCACCACGAAAACCTAATTCCACCGCTGCAACCTTCTGTATCCTCGAGATCCCATCTTGGAGCCTTCACCGGTGCTTCGCCGGAGGGGGAATCAACCATGGAGGGCCTCTACGTCATTTCCAAGGCCTCTCCGATGAGTTGTGAGTAGTTTACCATAGACCTTTGGGTCCATAGTTATTAGCTAGATGGTTTCTTCTCTCTCTTTGAATCTCAATGCAAAGTTCTCCTTGATCTTCTTGGAGATCTATTTGATGTAACTCTTTTTGTGGTGTGTTTGTCGAGATCCGATGAATTGTGGGTTTATGATCAAGTTTATCTATGAGAAATAGTTGAATCTTCTCTGAATTCTTTTATGTCTGATTGGTTATCTTTGCAAGTCTCTTCGAATTATCAGTTTGGTTTGGCCTACTAGATTGATATTTCTTGCAATGGGAGAAGTGCTTAGCTTTGGGTTCAATCTTGTAGTGTCCTTTCCTAGTGACAGCAAGGGTAGCAAGGCACGTATTGTATTGTTGCCATCGAGGATAAAAAGATGGGGTTTATATCATATTGCTTGAGTTTATCCCTCTACATCGTGTCATCTTTCTTAATGCATTACTCTGTTCTTCTTGAACTTAATACTCTAGTTGCAGGTAGGAGTCGGTCGATGTGTGGAGTAATAGTAGTAGATGCAGGCAGGAGTCGGTCTACTTGTCACGGGCGTGATGCCTATATACATGATCATGCCTAGATATTCTCATAACTATGCGCTTTTCTATCAATTGCTCGACAGTAATTTGTTCCCCCACCGTAATACTTATGCTATCTTGAGAGAAGCCACTAGTGAAACCTATGGCCCTCGGGTCTATCTTTTATTATATAAGTTTTCCATCTACTTTTATTTGCATCTTTTATTTTCCAATCTATATCATAAAAATACCAAAAATATTTATCTGATCTTATTATCTCTATCAGATCTCACTTTTGCAAGTTACCGTGAAGGGATTGACAACCCCTTTATTGCGTTGGTTGCGAGGTTCTTGTTTGTTTGTGTAGGTGCATGGGACTTTTGAGGAGCCTCCTACTGGATTGATACCTTGGTTCTCAAAAACTGAGGGAAATACTTATGCTACTTTGCTACATCACCCTTTCCTCTTCAAGGGAAAAACCAACGCATGCTCAAGAGGTAGCACACCACTCCATGGAAAACAATATTGGATGACTTAAGATTTTTATCGGTTAACCCCATGCGACAGAAAGTTTCATAATAAAGGATGTTGCTACCTCCATCCATGAGTACCTTAGTGAACTTATATCCACCAACTTGAGGCGCCACCACCAAAGCCAAGTGACCCGGGTTATCGACCCGGGGCTGGTGATCCGCTCGACTCCACATAATGGCTGCTCAGACCATCGCAAGTAATGGGGAATTGCCGGCTCAATGGCGTTCACAGCCCTCTTATGAAGCTTCTTGGTACTGCCCACTATTCAACTGCTTTGGGTGACTTTGATATCCAAACTGGTGCTGACCCCCTTGACTGGATTGTTGATTGTAATTATCCTAATTACCTTGATTGTAACCACCCTGATTACCTTGATGGTGTTGGTGACCCTGGAGGCCGGAATTAGAACTGCCACCTCCATAACTCGGGCCATGAAAACTGCCGCCACCAGAACCTGAGCCGCCGCCCGGCCCATGGTTGTTTTGGAATAAATTAGAGTTTTTGAAAGCCCTCATAATTGTACAATCTTTCCAAAGGTGAGTGGATGGCCTCTCCTTCGTACCGTGCTTTGGGAAGGGCTCATTCAATAACTGCTCAAGAGTGGGACATGATCCACCTGTCTGAGGAGGCGGCCTCCCCTTACGACGCTGACCAATGTTCTGCTTACTGGTATTAGCTACAAAATCCGAGTTGCCATCAGCCTTGCGCTTGCCGTTGCCCCCTGACTCGCCGGGTTATGCTGCGGACCCTTGGCGTGCCACTCTTCTTTCCCTTTCCCGTCTTTTCATCATCAGACTCGGGGTCCTTGGTACCATCAGAGTTGACATATTTAATTAGAGACGCCATCAGCTACCCCATATCATTACAATCGCGCTTGAGCCGCCCCAGCTTCTGCTTAAGAGGCAAAAAAATGACATTTTTTCTCCAACATTAGAACTGCAGAGCTGGCATTGATGTTGTCAGAAGAGTGTATAATAGCCTTGACCCGGCGCACCCAATGGGTCATTGATTCACCTTACTCTTGGGCACAAGCAGATAAATCCACATTTGACATGGGTTGTTTGCATGTATCTTTAAAGTTCTAGATAAACTGGGCCTTTAGCTCACCCGATGGAGTTGGTGGGCAGCCCTTTTAACCAAGTACGGGTCATCCCATCCAGCATCATGGTGAAGTATTTAGCACACCTGGCATCACTGACCTCCAACTGTTCCATGGCCATCTCATAACTCTCAATCCATGCCTCAGGGGGTAAGTCAGCTGTGTAGTTAGGCACTTTACGAGGTCCTTTGAAATCCTTGGGCAAATGCTCATTACGCAGAGCCGACAACAAATAGGGCACACCTGTAGTTCTAGAGGCCACGCCTGCCTCTAGTGAAGCTGTTGGATAAACTGGAAGGGGCTGGTGGGCCGCTCGCTGAGCCGCCTGCTCAGCCTCCTGATGCACTCTGTCCTGACTGACCAAGTCATGAGCTCCATCACATGCCGGGTCATGCCCACCTGGTTGGTTAAGGTGCTACTCATTGCTTGAAATGGCCGGCGAGTCCATATGTCTGTTATAACTCCGGCTTGGCGAGGGGTCGAATGAATCCTATCCCGATTGTAAGAATATGCATCCTGCTGCACCAGTGCAGTTTGAAGAAGCTCCCTATCCCTTCGTGTTTCAACCGCCACTGGAGAGTCGCCATCTACTGGGAGAGCCGCCAGCCATGTCGCTACAGCGATCATGTTATCCAAAGGGTTGGAATAATGACCCGGTGGTATTGGCACGTGTTGAGGCGGACTATTAATCAAACGAGGTGGCTCCATCACGTGTGGCTGAACCGACATTCCGGCCCCAGGTGCTGCAACCCGGTTTGTCTGCGGCGGGTTACTGCTCCCCGCTCCAGGCATGCAAAAGAGGTTTCTCGCCTCGTAAACCGGAGGTAGACGAGACTTGTGCCTCCTCCTCATGATTTCATTTGAAGCGTTTTGATCCAGCGTAAGCCGGAAAGCCTCTAACTGAATTTGCTGGGCCTGAGCATCCAGGGCAGCCCGCTCTGCGACTATACTAACGTCCTCTACCGCCAGGTCTTCCTTGGCTTGTGCTACCTCATCATGTAACTTTGCAATCTCCGCATTATGTTGAGCTTGATTCACCGGGTTGACCCCTGTTGTCAATAGATATGTCAGTTTATCCATTAAATCCGCCAAAACCTTAGCCGGCGGGCGCACAAGGCCTCATGCCCCGGCCGCCGTTGCTGCTGCTGACCCGGAGATCATTGCCGCTGTAGTTGAGGAGTTTTGACCAGGATGTGTCTGGAATACTGTCGCCATCGGAACAGCCCCCAAGCCTGCCATCTTGCAGTTGATACAATGAAGTAGTCTCACATGTGGACGACTTACCATTAGAATAGATGGCCGTCTCACCGCCAGACATATATCGTTCATCAAATTCCGCTCCATGGATGAATCCCATGAAGGCATGTTTCACGGCAGGCTGAGCTCGGGCGGGTCTTGCACACTGAGCCGTCTTGATGATGTTGGTGCAGATGTCCGGCTCAGGGCCCGGCTCGCCGATCTTGCCGATGAAGACGTGGGTTCCGCCGAAGGGGACTCGGTACCCGTACTCAATTGATCCGGCATCGGGGCTCCAGCCTGCATCGTCGATGTATAGAGCTTGCTGCGACGATTCTTAGTCATCTGGCCCACAACGTATCCCTTGGTCCCTTCGAAGCTGCCCATTAAGAACTTGAAACCACAGTGTGTTGGCCTCATGGTGGGCGCCAACTGTCGTGGAATAGTCACGGCAGATGTCCTAGTGTGAGGACTTAGTCATGGAGCCATCGCAACTAGGTTAGCTTAAAGGGGTTGAACGGGACAAAGGACATAGGAGTTTATACTGGTTTGCCCCCTTCGGTGAAGGTAAACGCCTAATCCAGTTTGAGGTGGTATTGCTTATGTCTGGATTACCAGGGAGCGAATCCGCTTGACCTAGCTTTCGATCTGTTGTTTCTTACCCTGAACCGCCGTCAGGTCGTCCCTTTATATACACAGGTTGACGCCAAGCGGCTCATGGAGTCCCGGCCGGCTCATAGACAACGAGTCCGGCTGGGTGACTAACTATACATGCCTTACAATACAAGTTATACGTATATGGCGGTTTACTCTTACGGGCCTTAAGGTGCCCTTGGGCCTTGGGACCTTGCCTGTGAACTGCCGTCTTCAATATCCTCATGGGCTTCATATCATGAATCGCCATAGGTATAACCCGGCCTCCTGGGCGGGTCATATCTAATAGTTATATCCCCAACACCTTGATTACAAATACCTGGGGGCTTCCTGCTCATTGAGCATAGCTATGACTACCCTACTGATCCGGCTTGTATGCCTGGATCAAAATATTACTTGGGGGCTTCTTGTTAAATGAATAGGAGCTTTGTTGTCCCTCATAATAGGCTTGGACACCAGGCGTATTCACCAAAAATCAGGGTTTTCCTTCCTTTGTATGATTGCCACTCCGACCAGGTAATCCTGGAATGACTCGTCGTACTCTTGATAGTCAATCTTGTAAATACCCTGAACTTGTCAAGGTTAAAACGATGATTGGTCATGTGAGGCCTGGCTTACATGTTTGAATTAAGGAGTAACTTAGTGGCTATGAAGCCCTTGAATAGCACTTGATGTTGAGGCTTGGTAGCCTTTGAATGCCTTGGTCTTCTGTTTTCTATTACCTTTGAATCTTTTTTATTGTTGTTTGTCCCATATTGATATATGGTTGAAAATTGATTCTGGCCATGATGCCTTGATCTTTATTTGCTAATATCCGGTGTTTTGTTAACCCGGTCTGGCTTTGGATGTTAAGTCGCCAGTGTATGATGATCATATGTTTGGAGTCCTGTACTCTCAAATTTTGGGGGATGCTACCCTTTGCTGTCTAAGGCGTTGTAAGCCGACAGCGTGAATAAATTATACAGAGTGTTGCACTCTGAGTTGGGACTGTTGCCCTTATTACATATGGCCTGGTAAGCCGGCAATACACATAAGTGTCAGGTATGATATTTATTTTTGTTATGATTCTATAAGGTTTTGATAAGCCGACCTTGGTTATGGACGTTACAGTCACCAGTGGTTTGTCCTATGGGCCATTTTGACCCACCTTGGGGTAAATCGCCAAGGCAATTGTGCTCTATTTGCATGCAGGGTTTATGACAACATGCTTAAGCAAAATTTCTAATGAGTATAAGCATAAACATTGGATCATGAAGGAAGATCAAAACGGTTCATAAGTGTTATGCAGATCAACATGCACGATGGCATGACAGATAATTGTTTTAAAGCTAGCCTATTACAAGGCAACATACGACCCAAAAGAATAAGTGTTTTTGCAAAGTATCACAGCTAGTAGATGTTGAGCCGGCCTACGGCTTACTGGTCTTGGCCTTGGCGAGTTGAGGGTTGTGGGTCATCCAACAACGGCTCATTGTCCTCCTCTTCACCCATTGGCTGGAAGTCAGAGGTTGCCCAATTGATCCCAGTCAAAGCTTTGAATACAACCTCATCACTAATAAGTGTTGACGGGTCAATGTCAGGGGCAAAAGTGTGCTTACGAATTGGAGGAGCAAGGCCCTGGGACTCATGAATTGGCGCCTTGACCTTTTTGTTATCAGCATCGTAAACTGCCTGATAATGTGACAGGTTGGTATCTTCAGCTAACTTGCTTGCTAAAGGACGCATATCTCTTGCTATTGAAGAAAAGTCCTCAACACTGAAGGGAGACCCGTCCTCCTTTACACTAGGACAACCATTGGCCAAGTCCTCCGGGGCAAGATCTGCTTGCCATGCTTTAGCCCGGGTTAGTGCGGTGAGTGCGCCAGCTCTAGCAGCAGATTTCTTCAGCTCCTCAATTCATTGGGGGCAACACAGATAACTTCTCCAGCGTGTCCTTGATAAGGGTTGGCAGTTGTTTCTTGTGCGAGGAAACATAGATAGCTTGTTGCGCGCCCGTGTACAGTTGTTCTATAAGGGTGTAGGCGGCTTTCAGCTTCTTGTGCATGTCTGAGCCAAGATGTGAGATTCTGGAGCCTGCATTCATAAGTAAATCTATAAGCTGGATGAATAATGATTGCAATGCATTGGTAGTAACAAATTGAGATGAAGTTACTTACCGAAGATGGCAGCAGTCATGACATTTACTTGATGTTTTAAACCGGCAAGCTCTTCAGCCACCGGTTTAAGAGCTGCTTCTGCATCCTCTATTCTCTTCAACAGAGCTGATTTCTCTGTCTCCCAGCCTGCCTGGTCAGCTTTGAAGTCTTTCTTCAGCTTTTCCATCTCTGCCAAGGCAGTGGTCAATTCATCTTTGGCTTTGGAGGTTTCAGATTGTTGAGCCTTTATATTCTCTTGAAGATCAGCAACTTGAAATTCTTTGACAGTAAGCTCAGCCTACAGGATATGAACTATAGGTGGGGTTAAAATCCTCTTATTTAAAAGTGCCAAGCACAATACAAGTATTTTACTTGGCACTTGGGGGCTAATGCAAATTGCTCTTTTTTGAAGACAATTTTATGATGACCCGGTTAAATTATGGTGGCTATAGCCGGTTCATGGGGGCTATATGCTTGGATTTTATGGACACATATGGTAATGAGACCGGACTTATCTTGACAGATTAAGCCGGCCCTTGAGGGCTACATGTGCGAAATTGACTCATTAATATTCAAAGTCCAGTATCATCTTGACAGATCAAGCGGGCCCTTGGGGGCTACATGTGCAAAGTTGAAATATCACTATTGGAAGTCTCGGTTTATCTTGAAAGTATAAGCCGACCCTTGGGGGCTACTGGATTTGATCTACAAAGCTATTTAAAGTCTACAACACATTCTATTCTAGCATGTTCAGTAAACTTGGTGGCTAATGGAAGTGTATTCATATGAAAAGAGTTGTAGTGTTTACCTCAAAGCGCTCCTTCATCAAGTTTACTAAGTCGGCTTCAAAATCACGGCTTGTGTGCAGGCGGTTCAAGTACCCAGAGTGGATCTCTTGAGCACTGAAGTGGGCATAGCTCTCTAAATTGATTGACCACTTGCCTTTGTCAGCAACAAGAATTTCTTCTTTGGCATTGTGCTTTGACAAGACAGTGGGATTGCCTAGCGATGTATAACCATGCCCAATGATGGTAACATCACCAGCC
The DNA here is from genome assembly GCF_018294505.1 of Triticum aestivum. Taxonomy (NCBI): domain Eukaryota; kingdom Viridiplantae; phylum Streptophyta; class Magnoliopsida; order Poales; family Poaceae; genus Triticum; species Triticum aestivum. The sequence goes on along the minus strand of NC_057807.1, from coordinate 502,038,219 downwards.
TTCTCTTCAGTAGGCTTGGTTGGGCTTGGCGGGGCTTGGCGGCTTAATAGGGCTTAACGGCTTGGTGGTGGCTGGATCAATATCCATCTGGTCTACATGAACATTGTGCTCGACCAGTGGCGGTTCATCGGCTGTGGCTTCAGGTTCATGGTGGGACGTCTCAGTGGACTGCTGCTCCGGCTCAGAAGGGTTTTCAGTGGTTTTTGTCACCTTCATTTTCTTGCTGGGCTTTGCCATAGCTCTGTGAATAAAACACAAGATGAGGTTAACACAACAATTGAGTATATAATTCAAAGCAGAGACTTAGAAGTCTTACCCAGGCACAGGTTTGAAGGTTGGGACATGAGTTCCTATTGAGTCGCCAGAGGAGGAATGAGATGTTCCCTAGTAATTTGAATCGGAGGGATTAAGAGGTTGTCGGAAAAGACCGGCTTTGGGATAAATTAAGTCGAAAATTGTTGCGACCTCTGGACGACGCTTGCGGGGAGCTAGAGTGTTTGGTAAGCCAGAGGAAAGGATCATGCTTCCGCTGTTCCAGGTTGTGCGGCGAGCTTCATGTTGCTGCTTCTTCAAAATAAAGTTGGGATCCAAATAAGCCAAAGGATGAGAAAACCTTACTTTCCGGCTTGCTTGGCAACTTTTCTACTTTGACACAGATTCTGAGCCGGAGGAAAGAACAATTACCTCTTCATCACCCGCACGGCTGGCTTCCGCTTCATCCTGATAACAGTCATTGTCAATGAGATGTACAAAAAATGAGCCAAGAGAATCAAGTTTTACCTCCGACTCATCATCATCACCATCATCATCCAAGTTCAGCAACTCAGAGGGGTCGTTCTTCTTCTTGGCAGGTTTTTTGGTAACCTTGGTCTTGGTCCGGGTCTGTTTAGCTGGCTTATCCTGCAGCTTCTTCATCCAAAAAGAAGAATCGACCTGTGGAGGTCAGATGATCATAAGTGGACAACATTAATGAAAACATGAGTCAAATTGGAAACATGATGTGCAATACTTACGGCTGGCGGCTGGTTGAAAGTGCAGGAAGGACTAAGTCTAGTCTTACTGCATTCTGCCCAGCTTTCATTCAATAAAGCCTTGGTTGCTTCATTAACTTCTGCATCAAATAATTGAATTTCGTAGTGGCGTTGGGGATCTTTCAAGTTGCCGGTGTACTCCCACATTAAGCCGGGGCGGCGGCTTAATGGCATGATCCTCCAGAAGACCCAGCACCAAACAAGGTCGATGCCAGTTAAGCCGTTAGCCATGAAGGCTCTAATATTTGAAAAAGTGGGCGCATACTTGGCCCGTTACTTCGTGTTGATCCACTGTGGGAGCGGATGTGTGTTGCTAAGCCGGTGTTCACGATAACCCGGCAGGGGATTCTCACCCTCTGGAGATGTATCTTGGAAATAGAACCGAGTCTGGTTCCAGTCCTTGGGATGACTGGGCGGCTTGGCATATGGGAAGGTGGCCTCTTTCCGTTTTTGAATTGAAACTCCACCTAGCTCCAGGCTGGGTCCATCGGTGAATTCCCCCTGCCGGTTCAAATAACAAAATTCCTTGAACAATTTTGATAGTGGCTTCCTCTTGAAGATAAGCTTCGCAAAAGACTTGGAAGTTGCAAATGTTGGAGACAGAGTTGGTCCCAATGTCTTGAGGATGAAGTTGGAAGAATTGTAGCACATCTCGAAAGAATTTTGAGCTGGGCGGGGTAAACCCCTGAATCATGTGATCAGTAAAAAACAATTACTTCTCCTTCCTTGGGCTCAAGAGGATTTTGGGGGCCTGGGACCCTCCAGTGGATGTCATCTTTCTTGGCTAAGACGCCAGTCTCAACAAAGTTGTTCAAATCTTCCTCGGTGACTGCTACGTCTTAAGCTTGCGTTGGTTCTCCTTGAAGAGGAAAGGGTGATGCAGCAATAGTAGCGTAAGTATTTCCCTCAGTTTTTGAGAACCAAGGTATCAATCCAGTAGGAGGCTCCTCAAAATTCCTACGCGCCTACACAAACAAACCAAGAACTCGCAACCAACGCAATAAAGGGGTTGTCAATCCCTTCACGGCCACTTGCAAAAGTGAGATCTGATAGAGATAGTATGATAAGATAAATATATTTTTGGTATTTTATAATATAGATGCAAAAAGTAAAGATGCAAATAAAAGTATATTGGAAGCAAATATGATAAGAGATAGACCCAGGGGCCATAGGTTTCACTAGAGGCTTCTCTCAAGATAGCATAAGTATTACGGTGGGTGAACAAATTACTGTCGAGCAATTGATAAAAAAGCGAATAATTATGAAATTATCTAGGCATGATCATGTATATAGGCATCACGTCCGCAACAAGTAGACCGACTCCTGCCTGGATCTACTACTATTACTCCACACATCGACCGACTCCTGCCTGCATCTAGAGTATTAAGTTCACAAAGAACAGAGTAACGCATTAAGCAAGATGACATGATGTAGAGGGATAAACTCATGCAATATGACATAAACCCCATCTTTTTATCCTCGATGGCAACAATATAATACATGCCTTGCAACCCTTTCTTTCACTTGGTAAGGACACCGCAAGATTGAACCCAAAGCTAAGCACTTCTCCCATGGCAAGAAAGATCAATCTAGTAGGCCAAACCAAACTGATAAATCGAAGAGACTTGCAAAGATAACTCAATCATACATAAAAGAATTCAGATAAGATTCAAATATTATTCATAGATAAACTTGATCATAAACCCACAATTCATCGGATCTCGACAAACACACCACAAAAAGAGATTACATCAAATATATCTCCACAAGAGAGGGGGAGAACATTGTATTGAGATCCAAAAAGAGAGAAGAAGCCATCTAGCTAATAACTATGGACCCGAAGGTCTGTGGTAAACTACTCACAACTCATCGGAAGGGCTATGGTGTTGATGTAGAAGCCCTCCGTGGTCGATTCCCCCTCCGGCAGAGCATCGACGAAGGCTCCAAGATGGGATCTCGCGGATACAGAAGGTTACGGCGGTGGAAATTGTGTTTCGGGTGCTCCCTGGATGTTTTCGGGGTACATAGGCTTATATAGGAGGAAGAAGTACGGCGGTGGCCGCCCGAGGGGCCCACATGATAGGGTCGCACCCTACCCTCTCGTGGCCGCCTCTATTTTCTGCAACAATGGCACGGACAAGGGAATCATGAACGCCATAAGTCATCGCGAAGTTATGCGCTTCACCGACCTGGCGATCATAGTGTGAAAATACTGTGCGATGGAGAGTGCCTGGAAAACCGAAACTAGATTTTGGGACAATCCGGCCCTGAACACAACCCTAGTCCAGAATAAAAGGGTGCACTATGCTCAAGCACCTGGGTCAAAAACCAAAAAGCAAAAAAACCCTAAAGGGTACGGAACCGTACTGGAGGGATGGCTCAGCGGACCCTGCAAAATCCATAATACAGAGGGCGCCACTCCAACACATAGCCTTCAAGCATGTTGGATACTATGGCAGGTGGCCAAAAGTGGCGAAGGGCTTCTAGCCCCGGAGAACCAGCCCAACAGTACCAGTACGGTATTAACAGTCTTCGAGACTTTCACATCAAATAATATGCGGAAACGAACAATCCGCAGTCTCGCTGAAGTCTACCAAGTAGCAACAACAAATCCATGGAGCGACACGGCTATCACCTTCAATGCCAACAACGAACCTAAATTCCGAACAGCCCGAGCACCAGCCGCATTGGTCCTCAGTCCAATAGTGGATGGCTTTCGTCTTACCAAGGTACCCATGGATGGCGGCAGTGGATTAAACCTCATCTATGAGGAAACCCTCCAAAAAATGGAAATAGACTGGAGCCGCATTGAGCGATGCAACACAACCTTTAGAGGAATAATCCCTAGTCGGGAAGTACGCTGCACAGGAAAAATCACACTAGATGTAGTGTTCGGCTCGCCGGACAACTACAGGTCCGAGGAAGTCACGTTCCAAGTGGCCCCGTTCAGCAGCGGATATCACGCTCTATTAGGGCGAGAGGCATTCACAATTTTCCAAGCCGTACCCCATTACGGGTGCATGAAGCTCAAAATGACCGGGCCCAATGGAATCATCACTCTGGTCAGTGATCCGGACATAGCACTCCGCGCTGAAAATAAGACAGCCGCACTAGCCCTAGAGGCACTATCCGAAGCCCTAGCGGCAGAAGAACTCACTGCACTACGCTCCATGGTGAATAGGGACGATGTGATACTCGATAAGAGATCTAAGTCCACCTCTTTTAAACCAGCAGATGAAATAGTCAAATTCCAGGTCCATCCAACGGACCCCACAAAGACGGCCTCCATTGGGGCACAATTAAACCCTGATGTAGAAGCCGCACTATGAGAATTCCTTCGGGAAAATTGGGACATTTTTGCCTGGCACCCTTCAGATATGCCAGGAATCCCACGCAGGCTGGCAGAGCACAGCCTAAATATCCTAAAAGGATTCAAGCCAGTCAAACAGGCTCTTCGACGATTTTCCGAACCCAAAAGACAGGCAATGGGAGAGGAGCTAGCCAAACTATTAGAAGCCGGATTCATCAGAGATATAAAACATCCGGACTGGCTAGCGAACCTGGTAATGGTACCAAAAAAGGACAAATCCTGGCGCCTTTGTGTGGATTTTAAAGACCTTAATAAGGCCTGTCCAAAGGATCCTTTCCCCCTCCCCCGCATCGACCAAATCATCGATGCTACCGCGGGGCACGATTCATTGTGTTTCCTCGACGCATACTACGGATACCATCAAATCAAGATGGCGGAAACAGACCAGGCCGCAATGGCATTCATTACTCCATACGGACCATTCTGCTTCAACACAATGCCCTTCGGACTTAAAAACGCCGGCGCAACATGCCAGCGCATGATTCAGACATGTCTGGCTACCCAGATCGGCAAAACAGTGTAGGCATACGTAGACGATGTGGTCATTAAAACCAAACACGTCGAAACTCTAGTAGACGATTTGAGGCTCACATTCGACAACCTCCGAGCATATGACATTAAGCTCAACCCGGAAAAATGCGTTTTCGGCGTACCAGCCGGAAAGCTCTTGGGCTTCATTGTATCTGGTAGAGGAATTGAAGCAAACCCAACCAAGATCCGAGCTCTGTCACAACTGGATATCCCAAAAGACCTCAAACAAATACAAAAACTGACTGGATGCGTGGCGGCTCTAAGCCGCTTCATCTCCCGTTTGGGAGAAAAGGCATTGCCTCTCTACCGCCTCCTCCGGCGCACCGAACACTTCGAGTGGATGGATGCTGCCACGGCCGGACTCGAAGAAATAAAGGCCATATTAGCAACAAATCCGGTCCTGGCCGCGCCCAACCTAGGCGAACCAATGTTATTATATATCGTGGCAACACATCAAGTTGTCAGCGCAACGCTCGTCGTCGAACGAGAAACAGAAGGACACAAATTCCCTCTTCAAAAACCAGTGTACTACGTATCCACTGTCTTAACCCCATGCAAGTCCCGGTATCCACATTATCAAAAGATAGCGTACGCGGTGTTCATGGCATCCCAGAAGCTGTGACACTACTTTCAAGAGTGCTCGATAACAGTGGCCTCCGAAGTACCTCTCAACGACATTATAAACAACCGCGACGCGACGGGCAGGATTGCAAAATGGGCCATTGAGCTCTTACCATTTGACATAACCTACAAACCAAGGCGAGCTATAAAGTCGCAAGTTTTGGCTGACTTCATCGCCGAATGGACCGAAGCCGAACTCCCTAAAGAGTACGGCGCATACTCCAATTGGATCATGCATTTCGACGGCTCCAAAATGTTGACCGGCTTGGGGGCTGGCGTCGTATTGACGTCCCCAACCGGAGACACAGTCCAATACGTACTTCAGATAATGTACACGGATTCCAACAATGCAGCCAAATACGAGGCCCTTCTACATGGTCTCCGGATGGCAATCTCCATGGGTATTCAACGCCTAGAGGTGCGCGGGGATTCAAACCTCGCAATATCCCAAGTAAATGGAGACTTTGACGCCAAGGATCCGAAAATGGCAGCCTATCGTAACGCCGTCTTGAAAATGTCAGCTCGGTTTGAAGGACTCGAATTCCACCATGTAGCTTGGGATAATAACCAGGCAGCCGACGTGTTGGCGCGCATCGATGCAAAGCGCGACGCCATCCCTCCAAACATCTTCCTGGAGCGGCTCTTCAAGCCATTCGTCTTATGGGAAGAGGAGTCCGAAACTAACAACCCGGAAACAACCGCGCCACCCAACACGAAACATTCTGACACAGTCGGTGGCTTAACCAATGAAATAACACCCTCAGCCCACGAAATAATGGCAGTAATTGCCCCGTGGACGGAACCATTCCTAGCCTATTTAACTAGGCAGGAACTTCCAGAAGACCAAAATGAGGCCCACAGCATAGTTCGGCGATCTAAAAGCCTACAAGGTCCATGAGGGAGAACTTTATAAGAAAGGCACAACCGGAGTCCTTCAAAGGTGCATCTCCGAAGAGGAAGGGCGAAATCTCCTGGCTGAAATTCACGCCGGACTCGGCGGGCACCACGCCGCAGCCCGGGCCCTTGTAGGCAAGGCCTTCCGTACATGATTTTATTGGCCGACTACTCGGGCAGATGCTCAGGACTTAGTCCAACGATGCTTCGGTTGCCAGCTCTTTGCTAATCAAAGCCACATGCCACCCACCGCCCTCAAAACTATACCCATCACCTGGCCGTTTGCGGTTTGGGGGCTTGACATGGTTGGACCCCTTAAAGGGGGAACCCACAAGCAAAAATACCTATTGGTCATGGTGGACAAATTCACCAAATGGATTGAGGCCAAGCCAGTTAAAATGGCCGAATCCGGACCCGTGATAGACTTCATATCCGGGTTAGTACACCGTTACGGCGTCCCCCACAGCATCATCACTGATAACAGCACGAATTTCACGGTTAAACTCTACTGCAAAAATATGGGCATCAGGCTCGATTACGCTTCATTCTATCACCCCCAAACTAACGGTCAAGTCGAACGAGCAAATGGTCTAATCATGAGCGGCATCAAACCTAGATTAGTGCGGTCCCTCACGGAATCTAACACGCACTGGGTAGAGGAGCTCGACTCCGTACTCTGGGGGCTACGGACCACGCCTAACCGCACTACCGGATTCACACCATTTTTTATGGTGTACGGCGCAGAGGCAGTTTTGCCCTGCGATATAATTCATGACTCACCTCGCGTGCGCATGTACGAAGAAAGAGAAGCCGAGTTGGATCGGCAGGACAGTTTGGACGCCCTAGAGGAGGAACCGGACGTGGCAAAAGCTTGTTCCGCATTCTATCAGCAGCAGGCTCGAAGATATCAAAGCAGAGAAGTACGGGCCAAAACTTACAATGATGGCGAACTTGTTCTACGCCTGCCGGACAAGAAAAAGGACAAACTTAAGCCCAAATGGGAAGGTCCCTTCATCATCGACCAAGTCCTGACCGGCGGAGCATACCGTCTACATAACGCATCTGACAACCGACTCGAGCCGAACCCTTGGAACGCAGCCTGTCTCCGAAGGACGCCTAGCGCCGGACTCAAATTTCATCTCCCTCCTCCGTCCACCTTTTATATTTTCGCTGTCTCTTGTTCCCCTCCTTCTTCCCCCTTTTTTAGTAAAAGCCTTTGATGGGCTGATCCGCGCATTGTTCGCACACACTTGATGTGCTACTCGCACTCATTATACCTGGGGGCTTCTTTAACAGAAGCTTATTTATACGGGCTTCATGCCCAACACATGTGTCATACTTCCGCATGTACCTTTTATTCACCATTATATGCATCGATATGACTTAAGTTTTGGCCAAGCTGGGTTGCCTGGCTCCTGTGCTTACCCCTACGTTCCCGATTGTTCGGCTAGGAGGTAAAGGGAGCACCTCTGCGATTGTTACTGCCGGGTTAGCCGGATGTGTACCTCAGACTGGGTGAAGCCGAAAGCTAGCGTTCTTAAGGGAATATTCAGTCGGTGACTTGAAAGATGATTTATTACTTATTTATTTATCTGCCCCCAGATGCTTTTTCTGCTCTCTTCGCAGTACAGACATGCACCTTAGGGCATGCCTCCCAGGGAAAGGAACCCCTAACGGAACTATTCCCCCTGGAAGATGTTTCTTACTAACCATGTAATATAACATAACTAGTTGGGCACTTGTCTGATAACGCACTAATGACCCCTACGCCTGGTCTCCATGCATGCCCCGGTTTTTATAACCATTAGGGTATTCGGACACACTCCGGACTGTTGGGTCCCGAGGTTGAAGCGAAAAGGTTCGCAAAGACAAACGATTTACAATCCGGCTAGAAGGCATTTTACATGTCATTTTAAAATTACATCGTCAAATTGACTGATTGAACTCCTCTTCAATCCCATCTAATAGGCTGTCTAGTTTACAGTCCCGTTGGGAATATTTCGCGGCCAACTCTACTTGGCCGTACATTAAGCTCATAGGGATCTCCTTCCCATCAGGCCCCACAGGTCCGACCTCGGCCATGTGGTTTGGATCAGCCTTCATGTACCGCATCTTCACCATGGCCTAGGCCTCTCTGGCGCCTTGACGGCAGGCCGATATCTTCCACAGACGGAAGCGCTGCCGTACTCCCTGAAGCTTGTCAGCAAGCTCTCCAAGACCCTCGGGTAGGGAGACGGATGACCATAAGGCCTGGACGACGCTGCTCATCGCCTGCCGAATACGTTCGTGCAGTTGCAGCAACTCGGGAAGAAGGTCACCCGTGGAACCAGGCATTTCCTCCGTCGGACGACCCATGAGCACACCTACAGACACATTTCTGTCAATCGACTTCCTTGCTGAACTCTTCTTTTCAAAAGAGTTTGCTCAAGCACTTACTGTAAATGCCGCGATGAAGCCGCCGATTCTCCTTTACGGAGTCAGACAGCTGGACCCGAACATCTTCTAGTTCTTTGCCCAGCTGGGTGTTGGCATCTTGGAGTTTGTTCCTCTCCTGCTGCACCCTCATAAGCACCTTCTCGCTGGCCTTTAGTTGGCGTAGCAGATGTTGCTTGTCCGGTTCCAGGCCAGCACCCTCTGCAATTTAATTGTCAGACTTACGCACACGCCGCACTTCATAAACTACTTATCTTTTCGAAGTATGTATTACCAGAGGGGGTCTCTGTGGCTCCCTCTGCGGCGGCTAGTGCGGCCTCAAGTTGGGCCTTGCACTCTTGAAGCTCCTGGGACAGACAGGTATTCTTCTCCGTAAGATCCTGCATAGACAAATGATCCTTAAATCAGTTATTCTAACTATTTTAAGTCTCGGGGGCTACTGGCCTATATAACTATTAAAATTCCTCACCCATATGTCTTTCACATACTGCTCCGTGGCTCTGGTTAGACCATCTCGAGCGGCACGGAGGTGCGCGTCTCCCACATTAAAGGCACTCAGTGCCTCCGGAGAGAAACACGCGTCACGAAGAACCGTCCGGCGGCGCCTGTGATTCATGGCGCTCTCCACCTCAGACCTGGTGGCGGACAGCCTGTCGGCATCCTCCATTGGAGGAGCATCCGGCTCATGCCTTGTGTTCGCTTCCCCTTCCGGACCACGCGTTGGAGCATGGCTGGCGGAGGCTTGATTGGCAACCTCTCCGGACACTGTCCGGCGAGCGCTCTTCCTCCTGGAAAAATCATGAGCGTTAATATACCTCCTAGGTATCTTTCCCTTAAAAACGGCGGTGCGTCGTACCGTTGCGGCGACGTTTCGATTCGCGCCACACTCCTCTTCCGCCTGCTGGGCCGAACTGACCCTTGTTGGTCAGCCGCCGCGAGTTCGGCTTCCCGCCTTAAAGGCGCCTCCTGCGAAGCACCGTTGGTACACGGTGGTCAGAAATAAGCATGGACCAAGTAGTAGTGTCAGGACTCCGGTCGTAGTCACCTGGGAAGCCGGAGATAAACCGGGGTAGTCAGCCATAATGGCGACTAGAGCATTGTCCATGCTAAGTTGGTGGAACACCCCGTCAATAAGCTCCACCTTTATGTCCAGATCCTCTTCGGAGGCCGGATCAAGGGATCGTCCCAGATCCTCAGGCTGTGGAGTCAGGCTTTGTATGCCCTCCACGTCCCGGCGCAGCTCCTGCGTCAAAATCACAAAGTGAGACACTTGACTTTGGGAATATGGATCGGATAGATAAACGTCCGATTACCCAGCTCCAAGGGTTATTCATGGAGAATACATTCAATGGACTCGTGCGGAGGAAGTCCTCCTTCTCCCCCTTGTACAAGCCGGACAGGATCTTCACCAGATCGGCGGCCGATCCCGGCCCCTTGCGGCCATGACGGGAGGCGTCATCCTCCCCGTTGAAATCCCACATGGGGTGGCCCCTATATTGGAGCGGCTGCACCCCTCGCATAATGCACGTGGCCATGACTCCAATCATGGTCAATCCGGAGTGGGCCAGTAACCTTATCCGGCCCATCAGATATTGGACGCTCCCATCATCTTCCCGCTGAGGGCTCCGCGGGCGCCAACTCAGGCGTTTCTTCAAGGGAGCGTTGCTGAACTCCGGGAGGCCGATCCGAACTAGATCTGGCAGTGGGGCGTCTTCCATATAAAACCATTCCGAAGGCCACTCTTCGGATGCCTTCTTCGGGGTTCCAGATAGATATCCGGTCCCGGCGATGCGCCATATTTCGGCTCCGCCCACTTGATATATCGACCCCTCGTGAGAACGGGGTACGAGGCAAAACAATCTCTTCCACAGCGCAAAATGGGGCTCAATGCCCAAGAACAGCTCGCAAAGAGCTACAAAGCCCGCGATGTGCAAAATGGAGGCAGGTGTAAGGTGGTGAAGCTGGAGTCCATAGAACTCCAGGAGCCCCCGGAGAAACGGATGTATGGGAAATTCGAGTCCCCTTATTAGATAAGGGACGAAGCATACCCGCTCTCCTTTGGAGGGATTGGGGACGCTCTCCCCCTGCTTTCCACCCCTGTAGGTGGCCAGTCCGGCTCGAACTGGAACCATGAAGGTTGGGGGAAGATATCCCTCGGTTTGGAGCGTCACTAGCTCGCTGTGTGGAACTGAACATCTCCCCCAATCTCCTGGCTGAGGGCTGGGAGCGCGAGAGGAGGAGCCGCGTCGACTATCCATGATGGGATGGATTTTTGTCAGAGGCGCTTCGATGAGTACTTGCGGAAGGAGGATGGTGTGATTTGGATCTAGATCCTCGCCTCTCTTATAGGCGGCTTATGCACACAGCTAGGGGGTAAAACGCAAAAATACCCTAGTTTTTCGCATTCATACGACACGTGGAAGAGGGCCATTATTGGACATGGAAGCCAAGGAGAGCAACATTTATAAGGAAGCCGGACACTATTCAGCAGGCACATGGAATTTGAAGGAGAACCCGCCTTGCAACGCCGAAGACAATATGCGCGCCGGACTCGTCATCATTGAAGCCTGGTTCGGGGGCTATTGAGGGAGTCCCGGACTAGGGGGTGTCCGAATAGCCGAACTATCATCATCGGCCGGACTCCAAGACTATGAAGATACAAGATTGAAGACTTCGTCCCGTGTCCGTATGGGACTTTCCTTGGCGTGGAAGGCAAGCTTGGCGATACGGATATGTAGATCTCCTACCATTGTAACCGACCATGTGTAACCCTAGCCCTCTCCGGTGTCTATATAAACCGGATGGTTTTAGTCGTAGGAGATAACAACAATCATACCATAGGCTAGCTTCTAGGGTTTAGCCTCCTTGACCTTGTGGTAGATCTACTCTTGTAATACCCACATCATCAATATCAATCAAGCAGGACGTAGGGTTTTACCTCCATCAAGAGGGCCCGAACCTGGGTAAAACATCGTGTCCCTTGTCTCCTGTTACCATCCGCCTAGACGCACAGTTCGGGACCCCCTACCCGAGATCCGCCGGTTTTGACACCGACACTAGTGTTATTCGAAATTTCTCGAGTACCGTGTTATTCGGAGTGAGTTTGTTAACAAGACTTGATCAACCTTGTTAGTGGATTCATTTTGATGATCATGAGATGGATGAAACTAGAAGGCACAACCTTCTATACCTTCTTTTTTACTTTTTGTTATTTAGAATAAATAAAGCAAAAATAGTATTATCTGTCTGCTTCTTGAATTATCCATGCAATAAAAAATATATCCCAAAAATAAAAGTGCTCCAAATGCCCTGCAAATTTAGTATGATTTTTTATGGAATATTTGAGGATTTTAGGCACTGAGAACATAGCAGGGAGGGCAAGCACCTGGCCACGAGGGTCTAGGGCGCGCCCACACCCCCTGGGCGCGCCCTCCTGCCTCATGGGCCCAAGGTTGCTCCCCTCCACTTATTCCTGCACCCACACACTCCATCTTCCTCCCAAAAAAATCCCCATCCAGCTCAAGCACGAGTTCTAGCTAATTTTGCTGCGATTTTTGATCTCCTTTGCTCAAAGCTCCATTCACAAAACTGCTTTGGGAGATTTGCTTGGTATGTGACTCCTCCAATGGTCCAATTAGTTTTTGTTCTAGTTCTTTATTCATTGCAAATTTTCGCTGCCTAGGTGATCCTGTTCTTGAGCTTGTATGTCAAATTTATGAGGTCCCAAGTAATTTTAATGCATGATATAGGCTCTAGGCACTTGTGGGAGTAGTTACTATCAGTTTTGTTGAGTTTGATTCACTTTTATTTTGAAGTTACTAAAAATTTCAAAAAAAATCAGAAAAAGATGAAGAGATTGTTCTTGAGGGGCTCTTCTAGCCAAAGCTCCAAGGATAAACAAGCTAAGGAGAAAGAAAAGGCCAAGTATAATCTTCCTCGTGTAGCGGAAGTAAGGCCGTGTGAGTGGCCTTGTGATAATTTCTTGAGAGCAGCCGGGATTTATGAAGACTTTTATTCTTTGGCTGAAAATGCGGGCCTCACCGACTTCCTCCACGACCAGATCGAACTGTATCTCTTACTCACCAATACTTTCATGCAAAACTTTTATTATTATCCTAAGAATTCACCTCCTTCAGTATCCTTTCATTTATATGATGAGGCTAAGGAAATGTCATTACGTAATTTTTGCGCGGCTTGTAGAATACCCTTTGAGGGTAGCTTAGATGAACCACATCGTAAAGACGTGGAAGGTTTTATTGACACTATTACTGTAGGGGAACCGAGGAAGGGTTCCGATGCGAGAATCACTAGCATACATTTTCCTGTTTTACGCTACTTTGCTATATTTGCTAGTCGATGTTTAATTGGTCGTGGAAATAGTGGAAACTTCAGTGTCCCTGATATTATTATTCTGCTCCATGCCTTATTCGGTGATAACACTTTCAGTATGGGTGTCATTATTGCTAAACGGTTAAGCCTAAACCGTACAAAGGGCCCCATCTTTGGAGGTATCTATGCTACACATCATCTATCTGAATTATGGCATGGCAACCCATTTAATAAAGACATCATATAGTTATATCATCTCATCCTGTTTAGTGTTTACAGTCATTATATTTAGAATTATGGCATTCTATCCATGAATGTATGTGAATTATAGCATGCCAACCTATTTAATAAACACATTATATAGTTATGTGATGTCATCCTGTTTACATAGTCTCATATTTTGAACTATGTCTTTCCATCTTTTTTAGTTAGCCATCATAATGTGAAATTGTGTCATGCTATCCTGTTTAGTTAGCCATCATATATGTGAAATTGTGTCATGCTATCCTGTTTGGTTAGACAACATAAATATGAATTATTTCATGCCCTCTTTTATTCCCCACTATCCATTGCACCTGTCTATCATACAATGTATATACTTTCAATTACTTTTCTTGTTTATCGGCCATTTGAATTGGAGAGCGTGATGGCAGTATCTAAGGGAGTAACAACACGGTCTTCAGAAAAGATAGTGCTACCAGTTGATGCAGATAGAACCACGGTTGTACTTGCCCAAGGACCAGATCCACCACACATAACCCAGACTCTCGCAGATTGTACCCCTACCCAGTTGGACAGAGAACCAACTACACCCCTTCTAACCCCAACTCCGGCAGATAGTAACCCAGTTCCAGTTGACACAACACCGTCTCCACCACAGAGCACCCAAACACGAGCGGTTAGTAAGGGAACTGTAGTGCCCAAAGCACGAGGACCACCACTCCGAATCCCAACTCAACGCTTAAAGGAGAAGAAGAATTGTTGTCAGGTCAGGTTCTGTAGCTATGGTTCATACTCCTTTGCTCTTGCATTACTGTATTTACTCATACCAACTATTTTCAAATTTGAAGGATGGAATTGAATCTCCATTGGTGCAACAAGTATGTTTTAAACCTGTTTCTTTAACTGGTTTGCTGTTGTAACCTGCTCTATGTTGATTTCAGTTTCAATTGAATAAACAGTTATGTTCTCATGTCATGCACATTACAAGTGTTGTTATTGCTCTATAGTTACCCACACTTATATTTTGTTTATTCTGCTTTGTCTTGAACAAATATTATTTGAGCTGTGTCTCTATCTTGATTTGGCAACAAAAACTAAAATGATATAGACCATAAAGTGACCATGGCACATAGATATATGTTTGTTTCATGCTGTTATCCTATCCACTTTACTACTGAACTCATTTACCAAAATGAGTTTCATATACAACATGGTAAACATGTGATGTGTCTGCTTGTTTCTCTTTTAGAATGCGGACAAAATATTGGACAACAGTACCGCGTTATCTAATGGTAAAGGAAGTAATGCAGATAAGGTTCAAGATAGTGAGACATCCCTGTTGGTCTCCAAGAAAGCTGATAAAAACTATCTTGACGACACTGAGGGAACCCAAAAGTCCTATCTTGATGTAGTGTTCGAGTTACTGGCCACTACTGCTGGCACAAGCTCTTCGAACTCGCTGCCTAAATCAGTTCGTCTTCTTGAGTCTCAACTTCAAGTTGAAAGACATCGATCAGATGTGCTGCGACAGGAAGCTGAAGGACTGAGGAAGTCCCTGCAGAATTCAGATGCATATTTTCTGGTGCAACAGCAAGCGCTGGAGGATTTAAGCGCCAAACAAGAGAAAGTTAATAAGCTTGCTAAGCATCTTGCCAGCATTATGGGTACCCAGGATATTGTTTCTTGAGATCTTCTGAAGTGGTTTCAGTTCTGGATTTGTTTTGCTGTGGCGTTTATTTGCGCTGGTCGCCAACTTTGACAACCAGTGTATATGATATGCTACTTTGTTCCCTATATTTGCACTGGTGGCGAACTTTGATGCCTAGTGGATGTAATATGTGTAACAACCGTGATAGCCTAGCATAAGTTGCTTGCTTATTTATTTCCTTGTTGTCTTGTTTATTTGTTTGCTTGTAGTCAGTGCAGTTCTTTTTAAAACAAGGCCACAATAACCATGGGCTAATATTTCTTGTAGTCACACTAGGCCTCCTACGGGCCGTAGAAATAGTGGGCCTTCTACGGGCCGTAGAAATAGTAGGCCTTCTACGGGCCGTAGAAACAATGGGCCTTCTACGGGCCGTAGAAACAATGGGCCTTCTACGGGCCGTAGAAACAATGGGCCTTCTATGGGCCGTATCATCAATGGGCCTTATACGGACCGTATGTCCATAACGGGCCATCGTTAATAGGCCGTATTTGATGACGCTATGAAAACGGCCCAACGTATTAACGGACCACAAACGGGCCGATGTAACCACGGGCTGAATTTGGCCCACAAGCAGAAAATGACAGTAACGGGCCGTAAGTAAACGAATGCTGGAAATGAGCCCAAGAATAAATGGGCTCTGAGAAGGCCGAAAGATAATATTTGCTGCAAACGGCCCAACTGAATAACGGGCCCTTAATGGGTATAAAATGATATACTATTCATTACGGGCTAGTTTCACCATGGGCCATTAGTGGGTGTAAAGTGATACACTGTTCATTGCGGGCCAGTTTCACCACGGGTCGTTAATAGGCCAAGAGTTACATAGGGCCTCATATGGGCCGAAAGACGTCATGGGCCATACATGGGCCAGAAGTGAAAACGGGCTAGAATCATATTGGATGGCCCAGTTGACGCTACTGGGCCTAATTCGGATAGGGCGTAACGGGCCTTGGGTTAGTGGGCTGTAAATGGGCTATATGCGAACAGGCCATTAACAGGCTTTCCATGGGCCGGCCCGCCACCTTTTGACCAAGTCAAACGGGCCGGCCTTTTCACATGAATGGGCCTCTATTGGGCCATGCCACGTGTTGATGTATCATAGGCGCCTTCTGTCTAATGAGTGGATGACATCTGTCCCAACGGGTGAGCCGCACGTGTTTCCTCCAGCCAATGATGATTTTACACGTGGAAAATCCCCATTGGCCGGGGCTGTTAACAGGTTATCGGATACAAAACCCGACCCGATAGCTTAACAGCATTCTGTTACGGTGGATGCCACGTGTCGGTCACCCTTGACGAAAGCAGTTATGTGACGCGCGATTTATCATCATGGAAGTGGACACTTCCATGATGATAATTTTGGTAATGTCATCGAACACTTCCATGACAACACATGTATGACTATCTTGATTCTGTCATAAATTTGTCATGGATGTACATGCATGAAGAAAAATGCGACTTACTGTGACAAACACATATCATCACGGAAGTGTATTTTTTTGTAGTGTATTTTCTACTAGTGTACATGACCTGGTGCGAGTTACCTGAGGACGAAACTTTGACTAGGCAGATAACCCGGCGTTCTAAGTCAATGACAATTGCCAATGGTGAGTTACACCACCGTAGTGTCACTGGGGTGTTTCAGCATTGCGTCTCTCCTAAAGAAGGCCGTGAGATGCTTTGTGAGATTCATGAAGGAGATTGTGGTCATCATTTCGGTTCAAAGTCCCTTGTGGCTAAAGCTTTTCATCATGGATTTTATTGGCTGACGGCTCATGCTGACGCAGAGGATTTGGTCAGTAAATGTGATGGTTGTCAGAAATTTTCACGGCGAGCTCATGTGCTGGCTCAAGAATTTCGGATGATTCCAATTACTTGGCCGTTTGCAGTCTGGGGGCTTCATATGGTTGGGCGTTTTAAAAGGTCCAAGGATAAAAAGACCCATCTTTTGGTGGCGGTTGACAAATTCACAAAGTGGGTCGAAGCAGAGCCAGTCAGTAAGTGTGATGCGGCAACGGCGGTTCAATTCATTAAAAGGGTGATTTTTTGCTTTGGCTTTCCCCACAACATCATAACTGATAATGGCACTAATCTGTCTAAAGGTGCTAAGAAAGAGTTTTGTCAATGTGAGCATATTCAACTTGATGTATCATCAGTAGCTCATCCTCAATCTAATGGTCAAGCCGAAAGAGCCAATCAAGAAATTTTGAGAGGCATCAAGCCCCGGCTTATGGTTCCTTTGCAGAGAACGTCGGGTTGTTGGGTGGAGGAGTTACCTTTAGTGCTATGGAGTATCAATACTACTCCCAAAAGATCTACGGGTTACATGCCTTTCTTCATGGTTTATGGAGCAGAGGCGTTCTCCCTAGTGACATCCGTCACGACTCACCCCATGTGGCGGCTTATGTTGAAGCTGATAATGAACAAGCACATCAGGATGCACTTGACCTGTTAGATGAGGAGCGTGACCTTGCGGCGGCTCGCTCGGTGATTTACCAACAAGATCTACATCGTTACCACAGCCACCGGGTTAAGTCCAGAACCTTTCAAGAAGGTGATTTGGTGCTCCGGCTCATCCAGGATCAAACTAATATGGGTTAAGTCCAGAACCTTTCAAGAAGGTGATTTGGTGCTCTGGCTCATCCAGGATCAAACTAATATGCACAAGTTATCCCAACCTTGGGAAGGACCCTTTGTGGTCAGCAAGAACTAAAACAATGGGTCATACTACCTTATCGATATTCGAGAGCACAAAGACTCACGTAAGTCGGAGGAGGAGACCCACCGGCCGTGGAATATTGCTCATCTTCGGCCTTACTACACTTGAGCCACCAGCTCTTATGATGTACATATTTTGACGATGTATATATTATGATGATAATAAAGCAGGGCCTCTATTGTTTCATCTTCAAGAATAATGAGTCTTTTTCATCATAACTTCAATGGTCACTACGGGGCTTCCTGATCGTATTTGAATCATAGCTGTCAGTACCCCTTTGATCAGCGCAATGCCAAAACTTAAGGTCACTGGGGGGGCTTCCTGATCGTATTTGAATCATAGTTGTCGGTACCCCTTTCATCGGTGCAATGCCAAAACTCATGGTCACTAGGGGGCTTCCTGATCGTATTCGAATCATAGCTGTCGGTATCCTAGTGATCGGCGCAATGCCACAAACCACTTGGGGACTTCCTGATCGTATTCGAATCATAGCCATTAACCCTTCTGGTCCGGCTTCCTGATTGTATTCGAATCATAGCCACTAACCCTTTTGGTCCAACTTCTTGCTCGTATTCGAAGCATAGCCTCGTTTTTTCTCATTTGGCTTGATTTTTTGAAGATTTTTTTCGGTTCTTCTTGATACTATCTTGCCTTTTGGTTTAAAGTAGTTCCAGCCATGTAGCCTTCAATCTCACAGCTCATACTTGAAGCATACCCGTGATCTCTATTAACCTGGCTTAATGTGAGGCGACAAGTCGCCCATACATGATGATATCAAGTACTTGGAAGTATTGGCTTCTAAAGTTTTGGGTTTATCACCCTTACTGCACAGGTATCATAAACCGGCAGTACGATTCAATATCACAGGTATGATATTATTATTATAAATATGTCTGATTCTGCCTAAACCAATCCTATCTATAACTGTTTTAAACATCAATGGTTCTATATGAGGTATTATGACCCGCCCTACGGTCAGCCGCCAAGGGCTCTTGTGATCTACTTGTGTGCAGGATAATTCAAAATTTTCAACTGCACCAATCAACATCATGATAAGTCTAAAAGGATAATTATCAAGTGGCGGCTTAACAACGTTAAAGCACAACATAAATATGCACGATGGCATGGCAGAGCAAAGTTATTGCTACCCTATTACATGACTCAAGGAGTCAAAATGATTAACTGTTTTTCAGAAGGTCACATATATGAACTGCCCAGCGGATCAATCTTCTTGACTCTGATGGCCTGACGCTTCTGGATCACCCCTCTCCGCTTATTCGTCTTGTTCTACTTCCTGGAAGGTTGGTGATGACCATTCAATGCCATTCAAGGCTTGGAATTCAGCTTCACCATCAATAAGCTCGGACGGGTCAACTTTAGGAGCAAAAGTGTGCTTACGGATTGCGGGAATTAGATCCTTCACTTTGTAAGACGGCGTCGGCATCTTCCGATTTTCCAAGTCATACTCCGGTTGATATTTGGAAAGATCTGTTTCATTGGCAATCAGACTAGTTAGGGGACGTATGTCCTTCACACAAGTGGCAAAGTCTTTCTTATCAAAAGGGGTGCCGTCTTCTTTCAAGCTTGGGTACCCGGTAGATATATCGGCCGGGTCTAGCTCTGGTAACCATGCATTGGCCCGGCTTAAGGCCATCACAGCTCCGGCTCTTGCAGATGATCGCTTCATCTCACTAAACCTCTCAGGCAGAATAGAAAGTTTTCTCAACACATCAACTAAAAGAGATTGTGGCCAATGCACGTTGAGCCCCAGTATAAAGCTGCTCCACAAGTGTGTAAACCACCTTCAGCTTCACAAGTATATCCTGGTTAAGATTGGTGCTCCTGGAGCCTGCATAATAATCATGGATGGATTAGAAGCGGCTTATATCAATCAAGGAAGAAATTTAAATGGATACTAGTGAGGCGACTTACCAAAGATAGCAGAAACTATTTGAGACACATGGCGTTTTAAGCCGGTAAGTTTAGTGGGCGCCTCCTCGAGAGCCGCCTCCGCCTTCTCAGCCCGCTGTGTCAAGGCCGTCTTTTCTTCAGCCCAAGCATTTATTTCCACTTCAAAGCTGGTTTTCAGTTTTTCCGTTTCAGTCACGCTGAATTGGAACTTTGAGTTCGCCTTCCGGGTCTCAGATTCTTGCAGCTCCAGACGAGTCTTCAAGTCAGACAGCTCGGATCTAAGTTGAGCAGTGGTGGTCTGTACATACACCGGATCAAAATCATAATTCATATTTAGCTAAAAACATGAAGTACCAAGCCTTTTGCAAGCAACAACACTTGGCACTTGGGGGCTAATGTCTGCCAAAAAAATTATTCATGCAACAACTTATGTGAATAAGTCCCAAACGCTTTGCGAGCAAGAGTACTTGGCACTTGGGGGGTAATGCATATTGCTTGTTTTGTTACTACTTTACGATGACCCGTTTGTGTTACAAACGGCCACAGCCAGCTCATGAGAACTACACAAGTAAGTACTGCTTTCTACACAAGAGTATAAAGGACCGGCTCATTCATGCTGATTAAACTGGCCCTTGGGGGCTACAGATTCAGTGTTAATCATTATAGATCTACTTTAAACCGGATGCTTTAAGCCAGATTTTGAAGGAGTCTGACAAAGGGTATTATTTATGCTCATGGTTAATTTAAGTCTACAGCATATTCATCATAAACAGTAGACTTGGGGGCTGATAGGATGTGCATAACTCAATAAAGGAGGAGCTCATACCTCAAATTTCTGGTGCATTTGCTTCACCATGTCAACATCAAGTTTACGACTGCTATGTACTTAACTGAGATAGCCAGAATATACTTCGCCAATGCTTAATTGGGAGTAGTCAGCAACATCAAATCTTACTTTTCATCGTTCAATGTACTCCTCCTTGGCCAAGACAAGAGGCCTTCCCAGCTCTCTAAAGCCGGTGTTGGTGATCATCACATCATCATCATGTGTACCAGTCGTCTTAACTGGTCTGGATGCTTCAGGGTTCAAAGGGTCATCGCTGGCTTGATTGATAGGAGATTCAGAAGTCACTAGTGGAATGTCAAGAACTGGCTCCGACGATTGAGGAACAGAGATCTCAGGTGCTGGGGTTTGTTGCTCCGGCTTATTGACTTTCGGGTCTTCAGCTGGCTCAGTCACCTTTGCCTTCTTGCTAGGCTTGGCTTTTCCACTGCATGAATCATGAGAGGTCAGTATAAGTATAAAGGATCATAATGAGTAAATGATAAGTAATTACGATTACCCGAGAGCAGTCTTGAAAGCCGGCAGATGAGACTGAGATGAGTCACCGGAAGAGGAACAAGATGTTTCTTGATAATTTGAGTCGGAAGAGTTAAGTGGTTGGCAGACGAGACCCGCCAGAGGATAAAAAGAGTTTAAATCGGGGGTGACCTTGTTTCGATGCTTCCTTGGAGTATTCCGTAAGCCGGAAGATAATTCTTCGTCCCTGCTAGTCCGAGTCTGTCGCCGGCTCTCATGTTGTTGTTGCTTCAAAAGAAAGTGAGGATCCAGATGAGCTAAGGGGTGTGAAAAGCTTACTTTTTGGGTTACTCTTTGAAATTTCTGTCTCGGAAAGGCTCGGAGTCAGAGGAAATGATAGTTACCTCTTCCTCGATTGCTTGACTAGTCCCCGTGTCATCCTCATGATAATCAATGTCAATAAGATGGTTGAAAAAGGAGCCAAGAGAATCAAGGGCTACCTCCGACTCAGAGCTGTCGTCCAGTTCAAGCAGCTCGGAAGCACTGGGTTTCTTTCCCCTCTTCTTGGCGGTTCTTTGTGCAGCTTTCTTGGCTTTCCTGGCCCTTTTGGCAGCTTCATGGTCATATTCCTTCTTCCAAAAGTCATAATTAGCCTGTGAAAGTCATCAAAGTTGAGTTAAACAAAGTATTGAAGGATGAAGGTAAAGTAAGTAATTTAAAGACTTACTTCTGGTGCCGGGTTAGATGTGCAAAAAGGGCTTAGGCCCACTTTGCTGCAGTCTACTGGGCTTTCATGCAGAAGAGACTTCGTCATTTCATTGATGGCATCATCAGTTAAATCCTTAGAGCTATGGCGCAGTGGATCCTTTTTGCCACCAGTGTAAGTGCACATTAAGCCAGTGCCGCGACTCAATGGAATGACCCACCATGCAACCTAGCATCAAACCAAGTCAATGCTAGTTAAGCCATTTCCCAACAGAGCCTTGACCTTGGCAATGGTGGGGGCAAGTTCTTTGCGTTCAGCGGCTGTCAGCTTGTTAGGGAGATGGTGTTTTGAGTCAAGACGCGGTGCGCGAAAGCCGGGCAGCTGGTTCTCGTTAGCCAGAGAAGTATCTTTGCAATAGAACCATGTCTGATTCCAATCCTTGGGATGACTCAGCAGGCGGGCATAAGGGAAGATAGCGTCTCTCCTTCGCTGAATTGAGATTCCACCAAGTTCCAGGCTAGGTCCATTTGAGTACTTGTTCTGGCGGTTCAAATAAAAGTATTCTCTAAACAGCTCCACATTGGGATCCTCTTGAAGGTACACCTCACAGAAAACTTAGAAATTGCATATGTTTGACTCGGGATTGGGTCTGAGGTCTTGAGGATGAAGATTAAAAAAATGCAGAACATCCCGAAAGAATTTAGAGCCGGGCGGTGAGAAGCCCCGGTTCATGTGATCAGTAAAGACAATGACTTCATCATCCTTTGGCTGAGGTTTCTCCTCTTCCGACTTGAGGGTGCGATAATGCATGATAGCCTTCTTGGGCAAATAGCCGGTTGTTACAAAGTCCTGGAGTGTTTTCTTAGTGACAATGGAGGGAACCTAGTTACAGAAAGTGGCTGTCTTCGGGGCCATTGTGAAGAAAGAAGCCTAAGAAGGAAAAAAGAACAAGTTTGCTGGATTAAATTAAGCCGGAGAAAGAGCACTATAACACATATACAGAATGGTGGCTTAAAAAGGGGCCTAATGGTATATGACTAGTTACAGCGGGTTATGTAAGCCGCCATGAGCAGATTGATATCCATCAAAGAGTGAAGCTTCCCAAAGTGTTGAAACTAAATACAACTGCTGATATAAGCCGCCATGACCGGGTTGATCTATCAGGAAGAAAATTTTGCTAAGTACTGGACAAATAGTGCAGGGGAGTTCATAGGTTTTGGGGAGATCTTTTATGAAGGAAAAATAGTCCGCTGGTACTAAAAGCAAGGGAAAAACTGCTACCGCACGAGTTATATGTTATCTTCAGATCAAAAGATGCTAGGGTTGAAGATGGAGGACAAAGAACTGTGAAGACCACGAAGAACTACAGGAACCCTAATGAGGATCTAGAGCATAAAAGGGGGAACACTTACAAATGCAGATGAGATTGCGGTGAGGCGCCGGGGTTCTCTGGTCCCGTTCAGGTTGATGCAGTGGCTGAGGACGAAGAGGACGGTGTGCTTCATGGCGGCGGGGGAGCTCGAGTGGCAAAGGAGTCGCGAGAAGGAGGACAACGATAAAGAGAAGGGGGAGAATGACATAAGGGAGGTTTGACCCTATTTATAAGGAGAAAGCTAATAAGTGGGCGCAAAAAATGAGGAGGCCAAAAAAAATGATTATCCAGCTGCCTGGTCGCCTCGATTCTTTGGACAACTATTAATAAGGATCCATTAAGATATATTGGATATTGTGTAAATTAATGACAGGTGACATCATGGCGGGTTACCACAAGTCCAGGAGATGACGTCATGGTGGGTTATGAGTTCTCGCACAAATGAAGAAGGGCGGATTTTTCCTAAGTGTTGAAGATTGACATGAACCAGTTCAAATCAACCTGGTCCTAATGTTGGGGATATAACCATTAGATATGACCCGCCCAGGAGGCCGGGTTATACCTATGGCGATTCATGATATGAAGCCCACGAGGATATTGAATACGGCGGTTCACAGGCAAGGGCCCAAGGCCCAAGGGCGACTTAAGGCCCGTAAAAGTAAACAGCCATATATGTATAACTTGTTTTGTAAGGCATGTACAGTTAGTCACCGAGCCGGACTCGTTGTCTATGAGCCGGCCGGGACTCTGTGAGCCGCTGGGCATCAACATATGTATATAAAGGGACGACCCGGCGGCGGTTCAGGGCAAGAAACAACAGATCGAAAGCTAGGTCAAGCGGATTCGCTCCCTGGTAATCGAGACATAAGCAATACCACCTCAAACTGGATTAGGCCTTTACCTTCACCGCAGGGGGCCGAACCAGTATAAACTCCTGTGTCCTTTGTCCCGTTTAACCCCTTTAAGCTAACCTAGTTGCGATGGCTCCACAACTAAGTCCTCACACTAGGACATCTATCATGACTATTCCATGACACAAGGCGTACAAGCCGGATCAAAAGGGTAATCATAGCTATGCTCATTGAGCAGGAAGACCCCAAGTGACCTTCTGAATTAACAATAAAGACTCAGATTCTTAGAAATGAAACTACAGAGGCCCTGAATCATCAGGGATGTCGGCTTTATTATACTAGTCATAATATATACATTAGTAAAGGTATGTACATCACAAGAGCCGGTAGCTCAGGTGTAATAAGGCCGAAGATGAGCAATATTCCACGGCCGGCGGGTCTCCTCCTCCGACATGCGTGAGTCCTTGTGGTCTCGAACATCTATAAGGTAGTATGACCCGTTGTTCAGATTATTGCTAACCACAAAAGGCCCTTCCCAAGGTGGGGATAACTTTTGCATGTTAGTTTGATCCTGGATGAGCCGGAGCACCAATATCTTTCTTGAAAGGTCCTAGTTTTAACGCGGCGGCTGTGATAACGACACATATCTTGCTGGTAAATCACCGAACGAGCCGCCGCAAGGTCACGCTCTTCATCCAATAGGTCAACAGCATCCTAACGTGCTTTCTCATTATCAGCTTCAACATAAGCTGCCACATGAGGCGAGTCGTGACGTATGTCACCAGGGAGAACCGCCTCTGCTCCGTAAACCATGAAGAAAGGTGTGTAACCCGTAGATCTGTTGCGGTCGTATTGATACTCCAAAGCACTAAGGGCAACTCTTCCACCCAAAAACCTGGTGTCCTCTGCAAAGGGACCATAAGCCGGGGTTTGATACCTCTCAAGATTTCTTGATTAGCTCTTTCAGCTTGACCATTAGACTGGGGGTGAGCCACTGATGATACATCAAGCCGGATATGCTCTTGTTGATAGAACTCTATCATTGCACCCATAGACAGATTAGTACCAATATCAGTAATGATACTATGATGGTATCCAAAATGAAAGATCACCTTTTTGATGAATTGAACCGTCGTGGCTGCATCACATTTGCTGACCGGCTCAGCTTCAACCCACTTTGTAAACTTGTCAACAGTTACCAGGAGATGAGTCTTTTTATCCTTGGACCTTTTAAAAGGCCCAACCATATCCAGCCCCCACACTGCAAATGGCCAAATAATTGGAATCATCCTCAATTCTTGATCCGGCACATGAGCTTGCCTTAAAAATTTCTGACAGCCATCACATTTACTGACCAGATCTTCCGCATTAGCATGAGCCATCAGCCAATAAAACCCATGAAAAAAAGCTTTAGCAATGAGAGACTTAGAGCCGACATGATGATCGAAGTCTCCTTCATGAACATCCCTTAGAATTTCACGGCCCTCCTCAGGAGAAATGCATCGTTGAAACAATCCTGTAACACTGCATATGTGTAGCTCACCATTGACAATAGTCATTGACTTAGACCTCCGGGTTATTTTCCTGGCCAAGGTTTCATCCTCCGGCAACTCGCCCCAAGTCATGTAAGCCAAATATGGAACAGTCCAATCAGGAATAACATGGAGAGCCGCCACCAGCTGTGCCTCCGGGTCAGGAACTGTCAATTCTTCCTCCATGGGCAACTTAACTGATGGGTTATGCAAAACATCAAGGAAAACATTAGGGGGTACGGCTTACACTGAGACCCCAGCCGTCTTAAAGCATCAGCGGCTTCATTTTTTCGTCGATCAACATGCTCCACTTGATAACCTTTGAAATGACCAGCTATAGTGTCAACTTCTCGGTGATAAGCCGCCATGAGTGGATCCTTTGAATCCCAAGTTCCTGACACTTGCTGAGCCACCAATTCTGAGTCGCCAAAACACCTCACCCAGCTTAGATTCATCTCTTTAGCCATCCGAAGATCATGGAGCAAGGCTTCATACTCAGCTGCATTGTTAGTACAAGGGAACATCAACCTTAAAACATAACAAAATTTATCACCTCATGGGGAATTCAATATAACTCCAGCCCTCGAGCCTTCCAATTGCCTGGACCCATCAAAGTGAATAGTCCAATATGTGTTATCCGGCTTATCCTCGGGCATCTGCAACTCCGTCCAGTCATTGATGAAATCCACAAGTGCTTGAGACTTTATAGTTGTCCGATGCATATACTTTAAGCCATGAGGTCCAAGCTCAGTGGCCCACTTAGCTACCCAACCTGTGGC
Organism: Triticum aestivum; assembly: GCF_018294505.1. Taxonomy (NCBI): domain Eukaryota; kingdom Viridiplantae; phylum Streptophyta; class Magnoliopsida; order Poales; family Poaceae; genus Triticum; species Triticum aestivum. The sequence continues at coordinate 502,011,910 of NC_057807.1, read as the reverse complement.
TTCTCTGTTTTGAACAATATCTCCCAATGGAGCAGAACTAACCATAGTGATGGGATGACCAAGAAAATACTGCTTCAACTTTCGGCTAGCCATGAACACATCATATACCAACTTCTGCCAATGTGGATATCTCTGTTTAGACTCAATGAGCACCTCATTGACATAATAAACTGGCCTTTGAACCGGATACTCCTTGCCTAACTCCTTCCTTTCAACCACAACTGCCACACTAACAGCTCTGTTGTTCGCAACCACATATAAAGCAAGGGCTCCTTCTCGATAGGAGCTGCAAGAACCGGCGGCTCAGCTAGTTGTCTCTTAAGTGCCTCAAACACCTCATTAGCAGCATCGCTCCAGACAAAGTTATCTGTCTTTTTCATCATTTGATACAAAGGGATAGCCTTCTCTCCCAGGCGGCTTATAAACCGGCTCAAAGCCGTGATATGAACCGCCGTTGGACGTCATTGATACATGCTGGCTTAGCCAAAGAAGTGATAGCCTTGATTTTCTCTGGGTTTGCTTCAATGCCCCTCTCAGAAACCAGGAAACCCAATAACTTGCCTGCTGGCACGCCAAAGACACGCTTGGCCGGGTTAAGCATCATTTCATAGACCCGAAGATCGTCAAAGGTCTCTTTCAGGTCATCTATCAAAGTCTCCTTCTTCCTGGATTTCACAACAATATCATCCACATAGGCGTGCACATTGCATCCAATCTGGTCATGAAGGCAATTCTGAAAACACCGTTGGTAAGTCACCTGGGCACTCTTGAGCCCAAAAGGCATAGACACCTAATAGAAGGATCCAAAGGGAGTGATAAAAGCGGTCTTCTCCTGGTCCTTAACCGCCATATTGATTTGATGATTGCTACGTCTTGAGCTTGTGTTGGTTTTCCTTGAAGAGGAAAGGGTGATGCAGCAATAGTAGCGTAAGTATTTCCCTTAGTTTTTGAGAACCAAGGTATCAATCCTGTAGGAGGCTCCTCAAAAGTCCCACGCACCTACACAAACAAACCAAGAACTCGCAACCAACGCAATAAAGGGGTTGTCAATCCCTTCACGGCCACTTGCGAAAGTGAGATCTGATAGAGATAGTATGATAAGATAAATATATTTTTGGTATTTTATAATATAGATGCAAAAAGTAAAGATGCAAATAAAAGTAGATTGGAAGCAAATATGATAAGAGATAGACCCGGGGGCCATAAGTTTCACTAGAGGCTTCTCTCAAGATAGCATAAGTATTACGGTGGGTGAACAAATTACTGTCGAGCAATTGATAGAAAAGTGAATAGTTATGAGATTATCTAGGCATGATCATGTATATAGGCATCACGTCCGCAACAAGTAGACCGACTCCTGCCTACATCTACTACTATTACTCCACACATCGACCGACTCCTGCCTGCATCTAGAGTATTAAGTTCACAAAGAACAGAGTAACACATTAAGCAAGATGACATGATGTAGAGGGATAAACTCATGCAATATGATATAAACCCCATCTTTTTATCCTCGATGGCAACAATACAATACGTGCCTTGCAACCCTTTCTGTCACTGGGTAAGGACACCGCAAGATTGAACCCAAAGCTAAGCACTTCTCCCATGGCAAGAAAGATCAATCTAGTAGGCCAAACCAAACTGATAATTCGAAGAGACTTGCAAAGATAACTCAATCATACATAAAAGAATTCAGAAGAGATTCAAATATTTCTCATAGATAAACTTGAGCATAAACCCTCAATTCATTGGATCTCGACAAACACACCGCAAAAAGAGATTACATCGAATAGATCTCCACAAGAGAGGGGGAGAACATTGTATTGAGATCCAAAAAGAGAGAACAAGCCATCTAGCTAATAACTATGGACCCGAAGGTCTGTGGTAAACTACTCACAACTCATCGGAGGGGCTATGGTGTTGATGTAGAAGCCCTCCATGGTCGATCCCCCCTCCGGCAGAGCACCGACGAAGGCTCCAAGATGGGATCTCGCGGATACAGAAGGTTACGATGGTGGAAATTGTGTTTCGGGTGCTCCCTGGATGTTTTCGGGGTACGTAGGCTTATATAGGAGGAAGAAGTACGTCGGTGGCCGCCTGAGGGGCCCACGAGACAGGGGGCGCGGCCTATAGGGGGGCGCGCCCTACCCTCTCGTGGCCGCCTCAGCTGCTTCTTGACTTGCACTCCAAGTCCTCTGGATCACGTTCGTTCCAGAAATCACGCTTCCGAAGGTTTCATTCCGTTTGGACTTCGTTTGATATTCCTTTTCTTCGAAATACTGAAATAGGCAAAAAAAACAGCAATACGGCCTTGGCCTCCGGTTAGTAGGTTAGTCCCAAAGATGATAATAATGTGTAAAATAAAGCCCATAAACATACAAAAAGGGGTAATATAATAGCATGGAACAATCAAAAATTATAGATACATTGGAGACGTATCAAGCATCCCCAAGCTTAATTCCTGCTCGTCCTCGAGTAGGTAAATGATAAAAACAGATTTTTTGATGTGGAATGCTACCTAGCATAATTCTCTATGTAATTTTCTTTATTGTGGCATGAATATTCAGATCCAAATGATTCAAAATAAAAGTTCATATTGATAAAAGAAATAGTAATACTTCAAGCATACTAATCAAAGCAATCATGTCTTCTCAAAATAACATGGCAAAAGAAAGTTCATCCCTACAAAATCATATAGTTAGGCTATGCTTCATTTCCGCCAGACAAAGATGTTCCCAACTTCTATACCCCCGATGACAAGCCAAGCAATTGTTTGATACTTAAATAATCTCAAACTTTTTCAACCTTCACGCAATACATGAGCGTGAGCCATGGATATAGCACTATGGGTGGAATAGAATATGATGATGGGGATTGTGTGGAGAAGACAAAAAAAGGAGAAAGTCTCACATTGATGAGGATAATCAACAGGCTATGGAGATGCCCATCAATTGATGTCAACATGAGGAGTAGGGATTGCCATGCAAAGGATGCACTAGAGCTATAAATGAATGCTCAACAAAAGAAAACTAGTGGGTGTGCATCCAACTTGCTTGCTCACGAAGACCTAGGGCATTTGAGGAAGCCCATTGTAGGAATATACAAGCCAAGTTCTATAATGAAAAATTCCCACTAGTATGAAAAAGACAACCTATGAGACTCACTATATAAAAACATGGTGCTACTTTGAAGCACAATATATGAGACTCACTACATGAAGAACAAGGTGCTACTTTGAAGCACAAGTGTGGAAAAAGAGATAGTAACATTGCCCTTTTTATTTATTTTCTTTATTTTCTTTATTTTCCTTTTTTTATTTTCTGGGCCTTTCTTTTTTTTGGCCTTTCTTCTTTTCTTTTTTTTCTTTTTTCTTTTTGGGCAATGCTCTAATAATGATGATCATCACACTTTCATTGATTACAACATATGAATTACAACTCGAAACTAGAACAAGGTATGACTCTATATGAATGCCTCCGGTGGTGTACCGGGATGGTGTAATGAATCAAGAGTGACATGTATGAAAAATAATGCATGGTGGCTTTGCCACAAATACGATGTCAACTACATGATCATGCAATGGCAATATGACAAAAGTAAAGTATGTCATGATGATGATAAACAGAACGGTGGAAAGTTGCATGGCAATATATCTCAGAATGGCTATGGAAATGCCATAATAGGTAGGTATGGTGGCTGTTTTGAGGAAGATATAAGGAGGTTTATGTGTGATAGAGCGCATCGTATCACGGGGTTTGGATGCACCGGCGAAGTTTGCACCAACTCTCAAGGTGAGAAAGGGCAATGCACGGTACCGAAGAGGCTAGCAATGGTAGAAAGGTAAAAGTGTGTATAATCCATGGGCTCAACATTAGTCAAAAGAACTCATATACTTATTGCAAAAATTTAGAAGTCATCAAAAATCAAGCACTACGCGCATGCTCCTAGGGGGATAGATTGGTAGGAAAAGACCATCGCTCGTCCCCGACCGCCACTCATAAGGATGCACAAGCCAGGTACACTTCATGTTTCAAATTTGTTGCACAACTTTAACCATACGTGCATGCTATGGGACTTGCTAACTTCAACACAAGAATTCTTTAAATTCATAATCACCCAACTAGCATGACTTTAATATCACTACCTCCATATCTCAAAACAATTATCAAGTATCAAATTGATCATAGCATCCAATTCACTTCCTATGATAGTTTTTATTATACCCAACTTGGATGTTCATCATTCTAGGACCAAATTTGTAACCAAAGAAAATACCATGATGTTCTAAAAGACTCTCAAAATAATATAAGTGAAGCATGAGAGACTAACAATTTCTATAAAATCAAGCCACCGCCGTGGTCTAAAAGATATAAGTGAAGCACTAGAGCAAAAACTATCAAGCTCAAAAGATATAAGTGAAGCGCATAGAGTATTCTAATAAATTCTAATCAAATAGGCTTCTCACAAAAGGTGTGTACAGCAAGGATGATTATGGTAAACTAAAAATCAAATACTAATATAATACACGACGCTCCAAGCAAAACACATATCATGTGGCGAATAAAAATATAGCTCCAAGTAAAGTTACCAATGAACGAAGACGAAAGAGGGGATGCCTTCCCGGGGCATCCCCAAGCTTAGGCTTTTGGCTATCCTTGAATATCTTGGGGTTCCATGGGAATCCCCAAGCTTAGGCTTTTGCCGCTCCTTATTCCATAGTCCATCAAAGCTTTACCCAAAACTTGAAAACTTCACAACACAAAACTCAACTGGAAATCTTATAAGCTCCGTTAGTGAAAGAAAACAAAACCACCACATAAGGTACTGTAATGATATCATTCTTTATTTATTTTGGTGTTAAACCTACTGTATTAAAAGTTCTCTATGGTTCATACCCTTACATACTAGCCATAGATTTATCAAAATAAGCAAACAACACACAAAAAACAGAATCTGTCAAAAATAGAACAGTCTGTAGCAATCTGTAACTAACGCAAACTTCTGGAACTCTAAAATTCCTACCAAAATAGTAAGTACTGGACAATTTGTTTATTGATCAGAAGCAAAAATAATCAATGCAAAAGCACGTTTCTGTGATTTATTGAATTGTTTCTCGTGAGTGCAAAGTTTCTGTTTTTCAGCAGAATCAAATCAACTATCATCATAGTTTATCCTATAGGTTCTACTTGGCACAAACACTAATTAAAAGATAAAAACACATCTAAACAGAAATTAGATGCAAAATTTATTGAATAACAGCAAGGAAAAATATTGGGTTATCTCCCAACAGGCGCTTTTCTTTAAAGCCTTTTTAGCTAGGCATTGAGATTTCAATGATGCTCACATAAAAGATAAGAATTGAAGCATAAAGAGAGCATCATAAAACATGTGACAAACACATCTAAGTCTAACATACTTCCTATTCATAGGCATCTTGTAAGGAAACAAATTATTAAGACAAGCAAAAACTAGCATATGCAAGGAAGAACAAAGAGATGATATCTATCTCAACATGAAGAGAGGTAATTTAGTAACACGAAAATTTCTACAACCATATTTTCCTCTCTCATAATAATTACATGTGGGATCATAAGAAAATTCAACAAAATAGCTATGACATAACATATTCTCAACACGATCCACATGCATGCAAAGTTGACACTCTTCCAAAATAGTGGGATTGACATTAACTAAAGTCATGACCTCTCCAAACCCACTTTTATCAAAAACTTCATAAGATTGAACATTATCCAAATATGTGGGATCTAGAGTTGACACTCTTCCAAAACCACTTTCAATATTATTGCAAACATTATTATCAATCTCATATTCATCAAGGGTCTCAAATAAATTTTCAAGATCATAAGAAAAAACACCCCAATCATGATCATGGCAACAAGTAGTGGACATAGCAAAACTAGCATCCCCAAGCTTAGGGTTTTGCATATTATTAGCATAATTGACATCAAGAGAATTTATAGTTGAATCATTGCAATCATGCTTTTTATTCAAGGAGTTATCGTGAATCTCTTCATAAATTTCTTTATCATAATTTTCAGATTCACAAATTTTGAGAAAAGCTTCATAAAGATAATCTAGTACACAAAACTCACTAGCAATTGGTTCGTCATAATTGGATCCCTTAAAAATATTAGCAAGTGGATGAGGATCCATAGATCTTAGGTTCTCTGTTTAGCAATAAATAAATAGCTATTCCAACCAAACGAGCAAACGAGCCAATTAGGACATCAAAACAGAAGAAGGGCGAATAAAACGGCAAGGGTGATGTGGGGGAGAGGAAAATGAGAGGCAAATGGCAAATAATGTAAATGCGTGGGAGATGAGTTTGTGATGGGTACTTGGTATGTCTTGACTTGAGCGAAGACCTCCCTGGCAACGGCGCCAGAAATCCTTCTTGCTACGTCTTGAGCTTGCATTGGTTTTCCTTGAAGAGGAAAGGGTGATGCAGCAATAGTAGTGTAAGTATTTCCCTCAGTTTTTGAGAACCAAGGTATCAATCCAGTAGGAGTCTCCTCAAAAGTCCCACGCACCTACACAAACAAACCAAGAACTCGCAACCAACACAAAAGGGGTTGTCAATCCCTTCACAGCCACTTGCGAAAGTGAGATCTAATAGAGATAGTATGATAAGATAAATATATTTTTGGTATTTTATAATATAGATGCAAAAAGTAAAGATGCAAATAAAAGTAGATTGGAAGCAAATATGATAAGAGATAGACCCGGGGGCCATAGGTTTCACTAGAGGCTTCTCTCAAGATAGCATAACTATTACGGTGGGTGAACAAATTACTGTCGAGCAATTGATAGAAAAGCGAATAGTTATGAGATTATCTAGGCATGATCATGTATATAGGCATCACGTCTGCAACAAGTAGACCGACTCCTGCCTACATCTACTACTATTACTCCACACATCGACCGACTCCTGCCTGCATCTAGAGTATTAAGTTCACAAAGAACAGAGTAACGCATTAAGCAAGATGACATGATCTAGAGGGATAAACTCATGCAATATGATATAAACCCCATCTTTTTATCCTCGATGGCAACAATACAATACGTGCCTTGCAACTCTTTTTGTCACTGGGTAAGGACACCGCAAGATTGAACCCAAAGCTAAGAACTTCTCCCATGCCAAGAAAGATCAATCTAGTAGGCCAAACCAAACTGATAATTTAAAGATACTTGCAAAGATCACTCAATCATACATAAAAGAATTCAGAAGAGATTCAAATATTTCTCATAGATAAACTTGATCATAAACCCACAATTCATCGGATCTCGACAAACACACCGCAAAAAGAGATTACATCAAATAGATCTCCACAAGAGAGGGGGAGAACATTGTATTGAGATCCAAAAAGAGAGAAGAAGCCATCTAGCTAATAACTATGGACCCGAAGGTCTGTGGTAAACTACTCACAACTCATCGGATGGGCTATGGTGTTGATGTAGAAGCCCTCCATGGTCGATTCCCCCTCCGATAGAGCACCGGCGAAGGCTCCAAGATGGGATCTCACGGATACAGAAGGTTACGACAGTGGAAATTGTGTTTCGGGTGCTCCCTGGATGTTTTCGGGGTACGTAGGCTTATATAGGAGGAAGAAGTACGTCGGTGGCCGCCCGAGGGGCCCACGAGACAGGGGGCGTGCCCTATAGGGGGGGCGCGCCCTACCCTCTCGTGGCCGCCTCGGCTGCTTCTTGACTTGCACTCCAAGTCCTCTGGATCACGTTCTTTCCAAAAATCACGCTTCCGAAGGTTTCATTCCGTTTGGACTCTGTTTGATATTCCTTTTCTTTGAAATACTGAAATAGGCAAAAAACAGCAATATGGGCTGGGCCTCCGGTTAGTTGGTTAGTCCCAAAAATGATAATAATGTGTAAAATAAACATAAACATCCAAAAGGGGTAATATAATACCATGGAACAATAAAAAATTATAGATACGTTGGAGATGTATCAATGATAACTAGAATAAGCATCCAAAAAGCTCAGACGCTCACAACACGCGGTAGCATCAATAATCTATCAATACGAGGGAGAGCAAAAGGATCAGTCGTACATGCCTTATTAAGGTCTGTATAATCCACACACATGTGCCAAGTGCCATTTTTCTTAAGTACCAGCACCAGGTTAGCCAACCACTCAAGGTGAAAAACTTCAATGATGAATCCTGCTGCCAAGAGCCGGGCCACTTCTTCCCCAATTGCCTTACACCTCTCTTCATTAAAACGACGAAGAAACTGCTTGACTAGCTTAAACTTTGGATCCACATTAAGAGTGTGCTCAGCGAGTGCCCTCGGTACACCCGCATGTCAGAAGCTTTCCATGCAAAGATGTCTCGGTTCACACAGATGAACTCGATGAGCGCGCTTTCCTATTTTGGATCCATATTAGCACTGATGCTGAACTGCTTGCACAAGTCGCCAGGCACAAAATCAATCAACTTAGTGTCATCTGTCGGCTTAAACTTCAACAGGGGGTTGTTTTCTGTAGTTGGCTTCTTCAAAGGTGTCATATCTGTCGATTTAACATTGTCTTTATAAAACTTCAACTCCTCTGTAGCACAAGACGACTCAGCATACACAACATCACCTTCTTCACAATCCAAAGCAATCTTCCCATCACCATGCACCGTGATGGTGCCCTTATGACCCAGCATTTTAAGCTGCAAGTAAACATAACACTGCCGCACCATAAACTTGGTGTAAGCCGGTCGCCCAAATAGAGCATGGTACGGGCTTTTGATCTTAACACTTCAAAGGTCACTTTATCAGTTCTGGAATCATGGGCATCTCCAAAAGCCACTTCTAGTGTTATCTTACCCACTGGATATGCCGACTTACCAGGCACCACCCCATGGAAAACAGTAGAAGACGTCTTAAGATCTTTGTCAGTCAAATTCATGCGATGAAAAGTCTCATAGTAAAGGATATTGATACTGCTGCCCCCATCCATGAGCACCTTTGTAAGCCTATACCCTCCTACCTGTGGAGCCACCACCAATGCCAGTTGACCTAGATTGTCAACCCGGGGTGGGTGATCCTCCCGACTCCATACAATAGGCTGCTCAGACCACCTCAAATAATGAGGTACTATCGGCTCTACTGAGTTCACCGCCCGCTTATGGATTTTCTGATCTCGCTTGCACATGCTTGTGGTGAACACATGATATTGACCACTATTTAGATGCTTTGGATTACTCTAATAACCAGACTGCTGCTGCTGATTCCCTTGGCCAGATTGCTGATTAAAACCACCTTGATTACCTTGGCCTTGAAAGCCAGAGCTTGAACCGCCACCTCCAAAACCAGGCCCGTGAGAGCCGGAACCTGAACCGTCGTGCGGGCCATGATTGTTCTGGAAAAAATTAGAGTTTCTATACTCTCTCATGATGATGCAATCCTTCCATAGATGACTGGCCAGCTTATCCTGGGTTCCATGCTTCGGACAATGCTGATTCATCATGGCCTCCAGGTTGAACTTCGGCCCTCCAAAACGGGGCGCTTGTGTCTTACCCTTACGACGCCGGTTACTACTCTGCGTATTGGTGTTAGCCATGAAGTCTAACCCGTCGTTCGCCTTACGTTTACCATTGCCGCCTTGACTCGCCGTGTTATGTTGTCCCTTTGCATTGCCACTCTTCCTCCCCTTTCCAACCTTCTCCTCATCAGAGTCATGGTCTTTCGTGCTATCAGAGTCAGCATATTTGACGAGAGCCTCCATGAGCTCCCCCATATCATTGCAATTATGCTTAAGCCGCCCTAATTTTTGCTTAAGGGGAAGAAAACGGCAATTCTTCTCTAACATCAGGACTACTGAACCGGCGTTGATACTGTCTGATGAGTGTATAACAGCTGAGATCTGGCGTACCCAATTGGTTGTTGACTCACCTTCACCTTGGACGCAAGAATCCAAATACAGAATCGACATAGGTTGCTTGCATGTGTCTTTAAAATTTTGAATAAATCGCCTCTTCAACTCTGCCCATGATCCAATGGAGTTAGCGGGCAGTCCTTTCAACCAAGTACGAGCCGGCCCATCCAACATCATGGTGAAATACTTAGCACATGCAGCATCATTGACATCCATTATCTCCATAGCCATCTCATAGCTCTCAATCCAAGCCTCTGGGGGCTGATCCGCCATGTAGTTAGGCACCTTACGGGCCCCTTGAAATCCTTAGGCAAGCGCTCGTTATGTAGAGCTGGCACTAAACACGGCACACCCAAGGTTCTAGAGGTCACCCTTGCCTCGAAAGATGCAGACAGATAAACCGGAGACTGATGTCGAGCCGCTAGCTGAGCTGCCAATTCTGCCTCACGCCGCGCTCTGCCCTGGTCCACTAAAGTTTGAGCCTCATTACCAACATGCGGCGGGCCAGGCCTACGAGGTTGATTGTGATGTCGCTCACTGCTCAATACGGCCGGTTCATCAATGTGTCTGATTGTGATGTATTAATAACTCTGGCTTGGAGGTGGGGTTGAATGAATCCAATCACGAGTATATTAATAAGCCGCCTATTGAGCCATGTTGTTTGAAGAAGCTCTCCGGCTCTCCGTATTTCCATCGCCGCTGGCGACTCATCCTGAACTGGGAGAGCCGCCAATCGAGTAGCCGTAGCTATCATGTTATCCAAAGGATTAGAATAATGACCCGGGGGCGTTGGAACGTGCTGAGGAGGGGTCAAATTCAACCCTGGGGGGGTCTGTAGCACGAGGCTGAACCGATGCTCCAGCCACCGGTGCCTCAACGACCCGATCCACACCAGGCGGGTTACTGGTTCTTGCCCCAGGCGTGTTGAAAAGATTCCTCGCATTGTAAACCGGAGGTAAATGACTCACATGCCTTCTGTTAAAGATGGAGTTTGATGCGTCTTGGTCTAAGCTCAACCGAAAATTCTCTGCTTGAAGCCGTTCCGCCTCCCTCTGCAAGGCGGCTCGCTCCGTCGCCATCTGGGTATTCTCAGCGTTTAGATCCTCCTTGGCTTGGGATATCTCATCACATAACTTTGCAACGTCCGCGCTATGCTGTGTTTGGGTCGCCGGGGTCACCTCTGCCATCAACAATGTTGCCAGAACCTCCAACAAATCAGATAAAACTTGAGCTGGCGGGCGCACAGGGCCTCCTGCCCCGGCTGCCATTGTCGTTGATGAACCGGAGATCATTGCAGCTGCGGTTGAAGAATTCTGCCCTGGCTGTGTACCGGCCATGAAAATCTTAACCCGGTTTGGCGGCTCGTAGGGATCCGGAATACTGTCACCATCGGAACAACCCCCAAGCTCGCCATCTTGAACCTAATACAAGGAATTGGTCTCGCCGGATGAGGACTCATCTCCTGAGTATACGACCGTCTCACCACCGGATTTAGATCCTCCTTTAGATCCACTCCTTGAGTAAAGCCAACAAAGACATGCTTCGCGGCGGCTTGAACCTTGGCGGGTCGCGCGCGCTGAGCCATCTCGACGATGTCGGTGTAGGTGTCCGGCTCAGCTTCCGACTCACCAATCTTGCTGATGAAGACATGAATTCCGCCAAAGGGGACCCGGTACCCGTACTCAATTGAGCCGGCCTCGGGGCCCTAGCCTGCGTCATCGATGTAGAGTTTGCCGCGATGACTCTTGGTCATCCGGCCCATAGTGTATCCCTTGAGCCCTACGAAGCTACCCTTCAAGAACTCGAAACCATCATGCACTGGCCCCACGGTGGGCACCAACTGTCGTGGAATTGTCACGGCAGATGCCCTAGCATAAGGACTTAGGTGTGGAGCCATCACAACATAGTTAACTTGAAGGGGTTAAATGGGACAAGGGACACAGAGAGTTTACCTAGGTTCGGCCCCTCACAACAAGGTAAAGGGCTACTCCTGCTTTAGGTTGTATTTCTTAGGTTTCAATTACCAGGCAGCGAATATGCTTGACCTACACTAGTACGCGTTGATGCTATACAAATGGTTTTTAACCCATTTCTGCGACGGCATTTGGAACCGTCGCCAAGTGAGTGTGGGTGATAGTGGGGTCCTTCCCACACGACCCAGAAACCGTCGGGGATAAGCCCTGCTGGCACAAAAGCTGGCTCTTGTGCGATCGGGTGAGGCATCAAAACCCAATTGTTTCCGTTCGTATGTACATCCCACACGGTGAATCCCAGAAAAACATTTTCGTTCGTATGTATATCACACACAGTCAATCCAAGGAGAACGTTTCCGTCCTCATGTACATCCCACATAGTGAATCCAGGGAAAACGTTTCCGTTCGTATGTACTTCCCACACAGTCAATCCAGGGAAAATGATTTCGTTCGTATGTACATACCACACAGTCAATCCAGGGAAAACGTTTTCGTTAGTATGTACATCCCACACAGGTTTATGTATAGGCTCATCTGTGATATGTGTAACTATCACACACACTCTGCCTTGGTTAACCGTTTGCTTTTATTAACTACATCACACACGATTTGATGAAGAAAACTGTGTGGCATTGGGCTATCCATCACAAGCGCTTTTACTTCTAGAACCGTTTGCAAAGTTCCATGACCCATTTCATAGATTTATTAGTTTACAATTAATATTTCCAGTATTATGAAAATTCACATTTCATATTGAACAGCTGTTTGCCAATTTCATATCAGGCACATCGATATATTTTAACATCACCAGTCTGATAGCTATCGGAAAACAACACATTACATCATATAGATAGTTCAACTTCATAAGAACAATATTAAACGAATATATTCATTTCCCTAATCGAGATCATCCAGGCTCGCCTTATCCACCTCTGCTTTCAGTTCAATAAGAACCTGTTTTGCACTGGCCAACTCAGAGAGTGCCTCCTCCTTCGCCAACACCATCTTAGCAAAGTCTGATTAAAAAAATCTGAGCTCATGCTCCACCTTCCTCTTTTTATCCCGCATCTTCAAATATTCTTCAGCATTGACAACACTGTCTCTAAGCCTATCTGTGTTCTCTTCCTGATACATGCTCTAGAGCTTTGCTAGGCACATCTTCAAAGACTGTGGCCACTCTTGATCAACCCACTCCAAGTAAGAACACTTCTGTTCATCCTATAATATTTAAAACTAGATCAGTAACAATTGTAGGGAAAATGGGTTCATACCAACGTCGAAAATCACCAATACTTATTTTGAAAAACTAAAGAAACAGGTTAATTATGACATATCTTCTCAAAAAGATCAATGTGCAAATGAATTAATTGCTACTGACACAACAACCAAATTCTAAAACATCAGAAGCTATAATTAACTACAACAACACTACAAGTTCTTACTCATGTACTATAAATAAGAAATTGAACATTTTAAGAGGAAGGTAAATATAACTGCAACAGCATAGCGACAGTGTTTGGATGACAGCAAATTGATAATAACAGGTGTGTACATGCACAAATTTAGTAACATAGAACTAATAGCACTAATGCATCCATTATGTATGCCAAAACCGGTGTAAAGACAACTGGTGCTACATCTCGCACCGGTGCCCTGCACTGACAAGCTGATGCAACAGAAAAAAATCAAGGACCTAAACTCCGGAGCACCTAGTTGCTCCGACGCCTAGTTCCTTCGTGCCATAAAGATTTAGTATTTTACTGCTTGGCTGCTCGGATGTGTGGACAAGTTGGCTCCACAAACTGCTGAAGCGGTGCCAAATAATTTTCTAATGGCACCGCTGATGAGATGGCAACATTTTTAGATACTAGGTACAAACTGTGACACTGTCTTAGGATGCGTTTGGTTGAAGGTGTGGTATGAATGGGTTGGGACAGTGACAATGTCTGAATCACATCTAACAAATGATTTGTAACAACGAAAGAGGGTCTAACCTTCTCTACACATACCAGAAACTTCCTCCCACTGTCCACAGATTCAAATGCAACTAGCTTCACACATGGAGATTGATGGTGACAACGAGCAGACATATCTTCAGCCACCCCGCTCCATTCGTTGCAACTGATGGTCCTAGGGAACTATAAGAGGAAGAAATGACTCAAATCGACCGCGGGTAAAAAGCCTTCATTCCAAGTTGTAGCCCAAGAGAGAGAAGAGAGGCATACCCGGGTGGTGAAGGAGTCGGAGGAGGAGGAACCGCTGGAGAGGTCTTTGAAGAATACCATGGCGACCCCAGTAGTAGGATGCGACACGGCGAGAGTGAGGAAGCAAGCAAGGAAGCAGCTATAGCTTAGGAAGGAAGGAAGGGGGAAACCGGGGAAATGTGACTTGTGGTCGGGGAGAAAAGGGGATGGGGAGGGGGGAGGGTAGATATTTCGGCGGTAGGACAAAAAATTGAAATGTGGAGGGAAACTTTGCGCGCGGTGCCGCTGGACACCAGTCACTTCGAACGATAGTGTGCCTAGCAAACAATTCTTCTGCTTAACGTGCATGGGATGAGTTTGATAATTGAAATTTTGGTGTAAATTTCCCCGCGTACCTCATTGCATAATTTAACATCGCTTGCTAATTTGGGCACACAAAAGAGCGTACAACACACAGACCAGACTTATTGAATCGAGCAATTTTAGTAATTAAACAAAGACAGTTCACCTAAACATTGCTCTAACAAATGACCAGCATTAAAAACAAAGCCTAAGTATGAATAATTTTAACAAATTCGCCGCTGCATCGGCTATGCATCGCCGGTGTGAGATGATACGTCGATGACTTGTTCTGGCGACATGTCGCCGTTGGTGGACTCCGCGTCCACCCTGCTGAAGTCGACCGCGTCCTCGTCCTCATCCTTGTCCTCCTCCTCGGCACCGCCCTCAAGGGTGTAGTGCTCGTAGTAGTGGTTGCGCCAGAGCTCGCATTGGTACTCCACCGCCGATTCCTCGATGAACAGACTCTTCTCTACCTCGACCTGGGCCATGCACAACTCCTCCCGGCGCTCCTCGATCTCCGCTGCCTCCTGCATCTCCAGCTCCCACTCGACGACCTCATGAGGAAGCAGGTGCCCCATGACCACCACCGCCTTTTCGGACGTGGGTTGCATGCTGGATTCCGAGGTGGCGTGGAATATCTTGGCGTGGATGGTCTCGACCCGGGCCAGGGTGACATCGACGGCACGGACAACAGCTCGAGCGCTCTCGGCATTTGTAGTCGCCGTCGCAGCAACAGTTGCAGCCGTCTCGGCTGCTGCAGCTGCCATGTCGGCTGCCACAGACGCCCTCTCAGCGAAAGCGGTCGTGCTCAATGCGGATGCGCCGGCACTCTTGGCCTAGGCGGCCACGCTCCCAGTGCAGGCGGCAGTGCTCGGCCGGGAGGGGACGTGGCCATCGTATGGGCCTTCATGAAGCGTTTCCACAGTGTCATCTTTGCAAGAAGTGGGGGGGGGGATGGGGATCGGGATTTGTGGATTCAGGGGTTGCCGGGACTAGAGAAGACGAGCCGGCGAGGCTTAAGGAGGAATATTTAAATTAGACCCAGAATTTTTCATCACAAATGATTCTACAAAACAACTGTGTGTGATGTTGTAGATATTTTTTATTAGCTGTGAAAGACGAATTTGGAGTAAAGTGGCAATGGGTGGTGTTTTAAATGTACGAGAAAATTTGTAGTACTAATACAACTATCATGTCAAATTTTGAAAAATTTCAGGGGTCATTTGACCTTTTAAGACATTTAAGTGATTTTCTAGCCATTTAATGACCATAATTGAAATTTGAACTACATGTGCATGCAGTAGCTAACCAAACGGTTTGAAAAGTCATATTTTGTGTACTTGTGTGCGATTTAATTCCACCTGTAGTAAATTGGAAGGAATTTTGAAACATATTGGTCTAATGTCTATGACACAATTAAGCATGGAGTGCCATGTCTTTTAAATTCCAAAAATTTAAACATGAAACCTTGCTTGATGTAATGTCATACCACCAAGATGATGTGGTACAAAAATTGGCCTGTTTGACGAAAGTTTGGACACACACCCCTCACAAACCGGAGCAACTCACTAGAAGGCTCGTGGTTCTGAGAGGGAACAATGCATGTTTGATGACGAACGGCAGATAGCTTCCTCTTACGTCCT
The DNA here is from genome assembly GCF_018294505.1 of Triticum aestivum. NCBI lineage: Eukaryota > Viridiplantae > Streptophyta > Magnoliopsida > Poales > Poaceae > Triticum > Triticum aestivum. The sequence continues at coordinate 501,995,848 of NC_057807.1, read as the reverse complement.
TCAAATTTTTTTACGTGCAATGTGCACTGATACTAATGTCATGTGAAAATTTGGAAAATTCCAGGGGTCTCATTCGACCTTTTGAAGACATTTAAGTGACTTTCTAGCCATTTAATGAGCATAATTCAAATTTGAACTAGATGTACATGCAACGGCTAACCATAACGGTTTGAGAAATAATGTTTGTGTACTTTTGTGCGAGTTAATTCCATGTGCAATAAATTAGAAGGAATTTTCAAGCATATTGGTCTCACGGCATGGACACATGCATGGAGTGCCATGGCATTTTCATTCCAAAAAATTAAAAAATGATCCAAAAAACATGAAACTTTGCTTGATGTAATGTCATGCCACCAAGATAATGTGTGAGGGATTCCTAGATTAGGGGGTCCTCGGGCAGTGGAACTATGTACATGTGCCGGACTATTGGGCTATGAAGATACAAGACAGAAGACTTCTCCCCGTGTCTGGATGGGACTCTCCTTTGCGTGGAAGGCAAGCTTGGCAATTCGGATATGTAGATTCCTTTCTCTGTGACCGACTTTGTGTAACCCTAGCCCCCTCCGGTGTCTATATAAACCGGAGGGTTTAGTCCGTAGGACAACAATCATAATCTGATAGGCTAGACTTCTAGGGTTTAGCCATTAGGATCTCGTGGTAGATCAACTCTTGTAATACTCATATTCATCAAGATCAATCAAGCAGGAAGTAGGGTATTACCTCCATAGAGAGGGCCCAAACCTGGGTAAACATTGTGTCCCCCGCCTCCTGTTACCATTAGCCTAAGACGCACAGTTCGGGACCCCCTACCCGAGATCCGCCAGTTTTGACACCGACATTGGTGCTTTCATTGAGAGTTCCATTGTGACGTCGAAGATAGGCTTGATGGCTCGCCTTGTTATCAAGGATAATATCACCTCCGGGGGAGCCCTGGCCTCAGGCCAAACCCTCCGACTGGGCGGCTTTACCATGGCCGCCCGTTCGGCCGTCGGGCCGACGATGACTTCTCGGGTCATCGAAAATCGCCTCCGCGTTAGCTTAGAATACTCTGAGCAGATGGATCCAACGGAGTTGTCGTCTTTAAGAAAACTCCTGGATCGCATTACCGCCTTGGGAGTCACTACGGACTATGACCGGATTGGGCTTAAACCCGATCAGAGAGAAATTGAATCTCCGCCGATCACCCATCAGATAGCGGTAGTGGAGGAACAATGCAACAACTCTTCCTCTAAATTGAGGATGAACTATGTTCGTATTTCCAGGCTCACAGAGCCGGATACCTGCCCACGGGCGGACACGCCTCGTATTCCGAACCTAGAGTTGGACTGTGGGACTGAAAAATTGGTTGATATTCCGGAGCCCGAGCTGCTAAGCTCGGAAATTTCTCAAACTCCTGATCTCAGATTGGGTTAGGTTCCGGACGTAAATCCACCCGCCCACCCAGATACAAGCGATCTTACCCACCTCAGACAACAGTCCCAGGAAACGGCCATCACTTTTGGGCCAGATTCCTCCTTGTCAAGGACAAGATCAAAGACTACCGCGATGAAGACGCAATTTCATTATTGTGTAAAAATTGCACGGACGAGGGAATCCTCAATGCAATCAAAACCTCTGTCACGTATCACACTTCGTTAACTTGGAAACAATAGTACAGAAGCACTGTGCAATGGAAAGCGCCTGGAAAACTCAGGCAGCCTCTTGGGAGCCACCGGTTTCCACTAAACCCCTCGTCTGGACAAAAAAGATGCACCCTCGTCGGTCGCCTGATCCAATAACAAAAAAATCAAAGCCCGTTACGGGACACGGAACCGTTCTGGAGGGATGGCTCAATAGGCCATGCAAAATACACACAACACCAGATACCGTACCAACCCATAGCCTTCGAGCATGTTGGATACTCCGGCAGGTGGCCAAGAGCAGCGAGGATCTCCTCACCAAAAATACCGCAGAGCAACATCACACGGAAGACAATAACCCTATGGTATTGACAGTCTTCGAGACTTTCGCCTCAAACAATAGGCGCAAAAGGGCACTCTGCGGCCTCGCTGAAGTCTGCCAAGTTGCGGCAATAAACCCCTAGAATGACATGACCATAACTTTCAATGCCAGTGACGAACCAAAATTCAGAACAATCCGGGCACTAGTTGCATTGGTCCTCAGTCCAATTGTGGACGGCTTTCGGCTTACCAAAGTGCTCATGGATGGTGGCAGTGGACTAAACCTCATTTATGAGGAAACTCTCAACAAAATGGAAATAGACAGGAGCCGGATTGAGCAAAGCAGCACGACCTTTCGAGGAATTATTCCCAGTCGGGAGGCGCGATGTGCGGGAAAAATCACACTCAATGTGGTATTCAGAACGCCAGAGAATTATCGGTCCGAAGAGATAACCTTCCAAGTGGCCCCTTTTAACAGTGGATATCACGCCCTTTTAGGGGGAGATGCATTTGCAAACTTCCAAGCTATACCCCATTACGGGTACATGAAGCTCAAGATGCCCGGGCCCAATGGAATCATCACTCTTTCCAATGATAAGGACATAACACTCCGCGCCGAAAACAAAACCGCCGCCTTGGCCCTCGAGGCATTGTCTGAAGCCCTCGTGGCCGAAGAATTAACCGTGTTGCGCTCCACGGTGGATAGGGACGACATGATCCTCGATAAGCGATCCAAATCCACCTCCTTTAAACGAGTAGACCAAATAGTCAAATTCTAGGTCCACCCAACGGATTCCACGAAGACAGCATCCATCGAGGCACAGCTGGACCCCACGGTTGACGCCGCACTATGGGCGTTCCTATGTGAAAACTGGGACATATTCGCCTGGCACCCTTCTGATATGCTAGGGATCCCACGCAGGCTGGCCGAACACAGCCTTAACATACTGACGGGATATAAGCCGGTCAAGCAAACATTACGGCGCTTCTCCAAACCTAAACTACAAGCCATGGAAGAGGAGCTAGCCAAGTTACTCGAGGCCGGATTCATGAGAGAGATAAAACACCCGGACTGGCTAGCAAATCTGATAATGGTACCAAAGAAGGATAAATCATGGCGCCTATGTGTCGATTTCAAATACCTTAACAAGGCTTGACCTAAGGATCCCTTTCCCCTCCCCCGCATCGATCAGATTATCGATGCTACCGCAGGACACGACTCACTAGTTTCCTCAATGCATAATCTGTATACCATCAAATCAAGATGAAGGAGTCCGATCAGGCCGCAATGGCATTTATCACCCCATATGGGCCTTTCTGCTTCAACACCATGCCTTTCGGGATGAAAAACGCCGGTGCCACCTATCAACGCATGATTCAAACATGCCTAGAGAAACAAATCGCCAAGACAGTTGAAGCATACGTGGATGACGTAGTCATCAAAACTAGGCACGTCGAGTGCTTGATAGACAATCTGCGTCTCACAACCTCCGAACATATGATATCAAGCTCAATACGGAAAAGTGTGTTTTCGGCATTCCCGCCGGAAAGCTTCTGGGATTCATCGTTTCCAATAGAGGAATTGAGGCAAACCTAGCTAAAATCCGAGCTTTGTCACTGTTGGCTACGCCAACAGACCTTAAACAAGTCCAAAAATTATTCGGATGCATGGCAGCTTTAAGCCGCTTTATCTCCAGACTAGGAGAAAAGGCATTGCCACTCTATGACCTTCTCCGATGCACCGATCACTTCGAGTGTATGGACGCGGCAACATCCGGATTGGAAGAAATAAAGGCTCTTCTAGCAAGCAACCCAATCCTGGCCGTGCCAAATGTCGGTGAACCCATGTTATTATACATATATGCTACACACCAAGTCGTGAGTGCGGTGCTCGTCATCGAATGAGAGGTGGACGGACACAAATTCCCGCTTCAGAAGCCGGTATACTACGTATCCACTGTCCTCACACCGTGTAAATGCAAGTACCCATATTACCAAAAAATAGCATACGCGGTCTTCATGGCACCCCGGAAGCTATGTCACTACTTTCAAGAATGCTCCATAACGGTGGCCTCTGAGGTACCACTCAATGACATAATAAATAACCGCGACACCACGGGCTGGATTGCCAAATGGGCCATTGGGCTCCTCCCATTCGACATTACATACAAACCGCGGCGGGCCATTAAATCTCAAGTACTGACTGACTTTCGTCGCCAAGTGGACAGAGGTCGAACTCCCTAAAGAGTACGACACACACTACAAAAAAAATACACTTCCGTGATGATACGTGTTTGTCACAGTAGGTCGCATTTTTTGTCATGCATGTACAACCATGACAAATTTATGACAGAATCAAGATAGTCATACCTGTGCTGTCGTAGAAGTGTTCCATGACATTACCAAAATTATCATCACGGAAGTGTCCACTTCCATGATGATAAATCGCACGTCACAGAAGTGCTTTCGTCAAGGGTGACCGACACGTGGCATCCACCGTAACGGAACACCGTTAAGCTATCGGGTCGGGTTTTGGATCCGATAACCCGTTAACAGCCCCGACCAATGGGAAATTTCCACGTGTAAAATTCTGATTGGCCGAAGGGAACACCTGTCAGCTCGTTAGTGGGCCAGATGTCGCCCGTCCATTGGAGGAGACATGCCTATGGTACGTTGACACGTGGTTGGGCCCAATAGAGGCCCATATAGGTTAAAAAGGCCGGCCCAGTCAAAGGCCCGTAGAACGTAATCAGGTACTAGTGGGCCAGCCCAATAACGGCATGCTTAATAAAGGCCCATTTACAGCCCGAAACCAGATTTGGCCCGTTAATTGTTCGCCCAATATTTGGGCCCTTTACGGCCCGAAGCCAGATCTGGCCCGTTAATTATTCGCCTAATATTTGGGCCCATTTGCGGCCCGAAGCCAGATCTGGCCCGTTAATTGTTCACCGAATATTCGGGCCCAACTACAGCCCAGTGACTTTCGGCCTGTTAGAGGCCTGATATAGACATGGGCCCATTTCAGCCCGGTGTGACTTTCGGCCTGGGAATGGCCCGTGCTACCCATGGGCCATATATGGTCCAACAGGACATCGGGCCCACTAACGGCCCGTGCTAAAGGTGGCAACAGTTAAGCCCAACGTGACTTTCGGCCTGTTAAAGGCCTATCGCGTAATTCGGCCCGTTGATCCCTGTACTAAGATTTCGGCCTCTTAAAGGCCCATGATACCAGTGGGCCAACTAAGGCCCGAGATATGTTTCGGCCTGCTAACGGCCCATGAGCTAACTGGGCCCATAACGACCCGGTCTACATTTCGGCCTGCTGAAGGCCCGTCGATGACTAGTGAAAACTAAGGCCCAACATGCATTTTGGCCTGCTAAAGGCCCGTGGTTTCATCTCGGTCGTAACAGGCCAGTACAATATTCAGCCTATTAATGGCCCAATGCTACCTGGGCCGAACTAAGCGCTGGGTCGACAAAAGGCCCAACTAAAATATAGGCCGGTGTAAGTTTGGGCCTGGCGCAATGTGTGAAGGCCCCAATCATTCGGGCCCAAGAAAGACGCAGGCCGGCCCAATTGTGGCCCGCTAAAAACCTGGCCTGTTATCGAATGTTTCGGCCCGGTCGACTACATCTAAATCTTTTTCAGATAGCGAATGATGGCAGTAACTAGTAGGAATTAAGAACAAACCTACTCTACACAATAAATAAGGCATAGTAACTAAGAATAAACCTACACTATACAATAAAGGATTTAAGGTATATTACATCCACTGGGCATCGAAGTTCGCCACCAGTGATCATAAAGCGCAACGAAGAAGTAGATTACAAAAACCGGGCACCATTGCAGCGTAACAAAATAATACTGAATCGAGACCACTTCCAAGATAGTTCAAGAAAGGTTAGCCTTGCGGGCGAACTGCTGCGCAAGCTACTGAGCAAGGCTGTGAGACCGGCCTAGCATGTCGGTCATAGCTTCCAGGTGTAGCTGTTTAGTGATGAGGTTCTCATTGGTGTTCTCCGTGATCTTTCTTAGAGATAGTACTTCAAGTCGAAGTTGAGTTGCAGAATGCCTTTCTGCTAGAACTTGGGACTGAAGAAGTCGAACTGATTCAGACAATGAATTCTGTGAGCTTGTCTGACTGTTAGTCTCAAGTAACTTGAACACTGCATCAAGACAAGACTTTGGGGTTGTCTCGCTATCTTCAAGATGTTTTGCCTTCTTTGCTGCAATATATGTTGGGTTTGTCTCAGAGCCTTCAGCAGACTTGTGCATGCCATCAGGCATATCACCCTGAAACAAAGCAGAGAGATGACAAGTTTTGCACATGTATAAACAAAGATGATAATTGTTCTGTCAATTCTATCCAATTTCAAATTAGAAAATAAAGAGTAAGTTCAAAATATCAATAGCATAATTTGGCATTGTGCATAATGCGGGGAGCTTCACCACACTACTGGATTACCATGTCAACATAACAAGCATAGATGAAGGGCAAAGAAAATCATTGTATCTATTTTGGATAATGTGCATGGCATGTTGTTCATATCATCAGCCACATCAGTAAGATAAAACAGGAGATGACAAGGTGCAAACATGGGCTGCTTTACCACACACTGGATTATAGATCCACAAAACCAAGCATACATATAGAGAGTATTAAGTAATGTGCATGGTATGAATAAGAAATTTGGTTTTACAAGTAAAACTTAGAACTTACGGTTCTTACGAACATGCATTTTGGAAGAAACAACAAACTAAACAGCAGTAAATGATAGGGAGTATGAGCAAATTAAACAGCAGTTGAGGATAAAGGCTTTAGAAGGACTGACTTACATTAACAGTTAACACCGACTTTATAATGCCCTTCTCCATGTCAAGGGAAGGATAACTCAAGAATTTTAGCACAGAATCTTCTTCATAAGCATTGCCTGTACTCTACATTTTGTAGAGAGTAATTATAGATATGATAATACTGGAAGGGATAGAGGATAATGAATATAAGATGCAGATTGATGCTACATAATCAACTACCAATCCCTGGAAGTACAAGCATTACAGGACAAAATGTACTGACAAGAGCAATGGGCTACACTTCTGCACTAGCATTGTCTGTGTATTCTACTTGTAGGTAAGATTAAATATAGATCCGATCTTTTTTAGTAAATGGTGGGCGAGGGAGATAAGATGCAGAATGCTACAAAATGAAGCAATCCCTCTTCCCATAATACAAGAGTGTTCTGAACATTGGTGTACTGTACAAAACATTCTTATATTATAGGACGGAGGGAGTAGTTGTTAATGTAAGTACAGTGATAGACCACGTTCAGTCCTTACAAGAGGACTGCAGAGCTAAACCTCTTCAAAAGCATTGGGTTGATTCTAAATTTGTGTAAGAGTCCATACGGATCTTATAATGTCCACCAAATAGGCGATTACGAGGCTAACATGTGCAGTGATGCTACATAATCAAACAGCTATGAAAGTAAGTATGGTCATACAGGGTAAGAGGTACTCACGAGAGCCATGCAGTGTGCAGTATAGTTGCGAGATTCTGTGGTCCCTTGAGAACGAATGTTCTTCTGCTAACAGTTTTCGTACAAGTGAGACATTAAGGCAAATGCAGAAATGTAGTTCAAATTGTGATGTGATATCATAGACAGTACCTTACGCTGCAGCCGAGACGAATGTGTAACAAGATTATTCCAGTCACCGTCGGATAAATGTAGCACCGGAGACTTTACAGAAATTTCGTTCAGAGGCTTGCCATCGAAGTGCGCTTGCCTCAGGTAGGAACGATACTTCATCAACGAGTGCTTGAAAAGCGCAACCAACTCTTGCTCGTCATCACAATCCAGTTTGCTCCTCGCCTATTTAAAAGAATGAAATCTTGTGTCTTCTGTCAGCAGAAACATATGCAGTAATGACCATGAATAACATTAGTACATTACTTACGCGTAAGTTGCGGAGGAAGACTGGAAATTGTTCTGTGTCTGCGGTATAATCTTTCCATGAAGGAAAGATGCGCACAAAGTTCCTGACAACAACATAAGCTTCGTCTTCTAAACTGGGAAGAAATGGAACAGGGGTCCTATTTGCTGCAATTGGGGCTCTCTCTGGTTCGAAAAGGGATTTGGCAACTGGATTTGGTGTACTCTTTGCTGGAATGGGGGTTTTGCGTCGTACAGCTGGTGCTATGTCAACTGGCATAATCATACTGTTTGCTGCAGTTGGGGTCTGCTGAGTTGGGGCATCAGAAATGACCAGTGTAGTAGGGCTAGAGTCTGCTAGAGTTGGGGTATTTTGTGGGTCAGGTGATATTGCAACTACACCTAATGGGCTATTTGATTTATCAGGTGCCACTACCTTTTCCAAATACTTTGCTTGTGCTCCTCCACGATCAGCAATCGCCCTCTTCCTTTTGAACGTCTGATACACAAGAACATCATTTGAATGGATAAATATGGTATGATGACAGATGGAATATGTACTGAAAATGGATAGGCAGGGCGTATTCACATACACGATGTGTAAACTAAGCTAATGGCAGTTCAACAAAGTAGAAGCAATGCAAAGCATCAGTTGCAAGATATGTGCGAGCAATGTAACCTTGGAAAGTTAGAGCAAGTACCTTGATGGGTGAATAAGATAGGGCATCTTCCTCTGACTCCTCCACTAGGGAGCTACATTGACTTAGGTCTCCCTCTAGCTCAGAATCACTGTTAGGATCATATTCTGAGCATGAATCTGTAGGTGGAGAGCGTTTGCATTGCATTGCATCCAGACTTGATTTCAGTCCCTTAATGCCAAGTTTGACAGCCATGGCATTGTTCTGCTTTATTCTTTTCATGCGCGCAAGCTCATAATCATTATGATGCTGTTCAGAATCTGAGATTCATGAAAACATAAAAAGTAGTCAGATTATCTATGGAATGCATTGCGGATTCAACTCGGAGAGTGTCTCCCTATAAACCCCTGCATATGCAAAGTTCACCTCCCCAACCGTGCTGACCAGACCACACACAGAAATACAAACCCCTTATGTCTCTATAACAGGCAGGCACACATTTCAAAACTGAAGTAGGAACATTAGAATCATATGAAATTCGTATTTGAACAAATAAACTAAGCAATTATGAGTGGCGTAATGTTTAGCTTCAAGGGTGGAGTGTTGGTAGTGCGACACAAAGCAAGTAGGCAGATTGTATTCCATGTAAAAGATCGAAACCTATGTAAAAGCTGGAAATGACACTTTCTTTCTATACAATGCAGTGTTCGTTACCCACACATGATGGAAGAGATCACATAGAGAAATACTATTCACTCATGTCTACGGTTCCAGTATTTAGAAACAGGGTGGTCCACCCTAAAAGAATATTGACAACAAATATGACAAGGCAAGCATAGATGTAGTGAATCAATCATTTACTTGTGAGCTTATTAGGACAAGTATGCAGAATTGTAACTGCAGTAAGAGACCGTCCAAAATCTGAATGAAGAAGTTTGTCTAGCACTTATTGTTTGCAACTAATCGACGTGAATAATTGGATATTATATCGAATGAGTAAGAAAGACAAGTAAAATTGTCAACAAACCTGGCTTGCAGTAGTAATCTGGGTCAATGTCACTACGACCAACAATCCAAAATGACTAGTTTCTGTTCCGAGGGCCGGAATTTTGAAAACCCTGTGAACTTTAGAGGTACTAAAGATTACCGAAATACATCTGAACCATTAAGTGTAGGTAGCACTGAGCACACAACAAACCCTAATGACAGTCCTGCCTAATGAGTAATGAATCAATTAGAAAATGGGTGATGAGGAGTGGCTGCTGAGTGTTGAGGACGTATCTCAGGATAAATCGGGTTGGCTTGGTGGGTGCTGCACGCCTGAGCCCTGAACGGACTGGGAAGGTAGGCACGGCGGCGCGCCCGGGCAGCGGTGACGCTGTTGGGCGAGCGGCTCCTGGCCTCCTGTTAGTCCGGCGTCTCCTCCTAGAGTCATGCCGTCCGGGGACGGCAAGTCGCCGGCGAGGCAGGCGGCTGGGGGCGAGTAGAGATCGGAAGCGCGCAGCAGAACAGAGGGGAATCGGGGCCTGGGACGACCCAAAATCCCAGGGTGGGCCGGCCCACCGTGGGCACCCTGTAGAGATACACACCCGAGCGGCGAACATGCATTTTCGAAACTAATTTAGGAACATTTAGCTGACCAATTAAACAACTCTGTTTTAATAATATCAGATTCGTATTTGAACATCTAAGCTTGTTTAGCTTGATGGGTGGAGCAGTGTTATTATGACACGAAGCACGTATTCTGATCGTATAGTGATCATAAAAGGGGGAAACTCTAAGCATATTTTTTTAGCAAAAGAGGGTTTCCCCTCCGATTTCTATTAAAGAAACCACCACGGAACCAACATGATCAATTAAACCCTAAGCATGATCAATTAAACCGTATTATGGCTGTGCCATGGCAGATTTGAAGCTGCAAACCGGAGAAATGATATTTAGCATCCATTGTTTGCTTCGAACTAAGAACTAAATTCTAAGAGCTGAAAAGAAAGTAGAGTAACCAAGTTAAGATCTATTTTCTGGTTGAGATCAAAAAGTTGAGGAGATATGAAGTACCACCTCTCTTGCGGCGCCGTGTAGGCATCGGGGGTGCGATGGCTGTCGGTGGCGTTGAAGCAGATCTGCGACGGTAGACGGGTGCATCGGGGGATAAGTCCCGTTGCGGTGGAAGAGAAGGTCGTGTGAGCGGCCCCGGCAAAGAGGACGACGGCGCCGATGAAGCGAGAGGACGCGATGCAAGGCTATTGGTCCGTCGCCGTGGATGAGAAACGTCCATCTCTAGCAGTGGACGACGCGGTCTTGGTAGGCGCTCCGGCATGGTGGAGGACGGTGGCGATGGATGTGGTGGAGGACGGCGGCGATGGATGGGGTGGCGGACGGAGGCTGGTGTGGGGATGGGGTGTTCTAGCGCGGACGGTGTATGAATGGGAAAATGGAGGGAGAGGTACGGGGAACCATGTTTTTGGGACGCGCCTGTCTGAAATATGGGAAAGTTACGAACTTAGCCCCCGTTTAAAATTTGGACGTCTCGTCGGTTGGGGATAGGACGGTAATCTCGCATCTCGCCAATATTTGCCCAGAGCGATTTCGGGCGAGGAGAGGGTGGTTGGCGCCCACGGTGTATGAACGGGGCTGACAGGTAGGGCGGTTGTGTCACGTCTGAGTGAAGTTACAAACCTGCCCCTATTGAAAATATTTGCCTACATCGATTTCGGCCGAGTCGAGTTTGTTTTGCCGCCCACCGTGTATGAATGGGGAATGGAGGGAGAAACAGAGGTCTTTCGGACGAGCTTGAATCAAATGTGTTTTGCCGCCCATGTTTGACGCCCACCGTGTCGGAATGGGCTCAGAGGCGGTCGTGTCACGTCTAATTGAAGTTACTAACCTACCCCTATTTAGAGCAGTGGAAATCGGGCCGATGGATTGTCCGTGTAATGGGTAGACAGTAATTTCCATCTCCCAAACACTTGGCTTCGGGCAGCCGACGTGGGAGTGGACATTTTGCTGCTTCTTTCGAATTTTGGGACAATAAGCATCCACGTTTACCCTGGCAACTAAATTCGAATCCATTTTGTATTCCTATATGAATCTTTATAAATCATTCTATGTGTTTTTATATATCTTCAAAAGGACGACAAAGATGTATTCCACTGTCATATATGAATATGGTTTACAAATGCCGATACTCAAATTCAGAAACTAGAATCCAGTTTAAGGTGAATTCGAATATTTGGAACACTTCATGTCCAACTCAAATGTCACACGCAGCATAATGTGTACTCCCATTTAGATATGTACACAAGCGATGTATCAAGATTCAAATACCGAGTCAATCAACCAAGAATGTACAGAACTAACAGACATATAAACACTTATAGAGTATATGGATCAATAATATCAACTAACATACATAAGCCAGGCCGCTGTACTTTTTTTGGCTACAACAGCATCCTTTTTTTAGCCAGCATCTTGGCCCTTTCCGATGCGTGCCACTTATGGTCCATCTATACTACTACTATTGCTGAATGCACATTCAGCCCGATTGGCATATTTGTAGGTCTGGCACAACAATCCAAATGAAATGTCTCCGAGTCTTATCAATTAATACAGACTTGTGCTCAAATAAAATTACAAACCAAAAACAAAAAAACAATTATTACATGATCTCTAAAACAAATGGTTTGATTGATTACATGAACAGACAACACAAAGGTTATTCAACTATGGAAAGAACATTTCACCTATGATTTACCAAGTAGGAATTTAATTTCCTTTTTTCCTTCAGGACCTTAACAATCTGGTCAGTCTCAGCTTGCTTCGTTTTGAAATCCACCAAATATTTAATGGTTGTCTTGAGTACTGCTTGTGATTGTGCTGTTTGCTTCCTCAACATGTCAACTTCATCTCTAAGTGCAGAAGCAGAATCTCTTTCTACCACTAGTTTAGCCTCTAGAGCATCAGCAGTTGGCAATTCATAATGCACGATTGGGCCGGTGCCACTGCTGTGGGATGATGCAACGTCCATGGGGACCTCGCTCTTTGATCTTGGGCTAACCTGTTTTGCCATTAAAGTTCCGATTGGATTCAGAAAAGTTGAAGTTAGCAAAACATCTCAACTGGGAGTTATAACAGCAAACCAGTTAAACAAACAAGGAATTAAAGAGTTTCAATTGGATGCTGAAAAGTAGTTATTAACATCATTGTAACCCGCTGTTGCAGCAGCAAAGCAGTTAAACAAACAAGTAGATATTTAAGTTAAGGCAAACAGGTAATTCTTAACAGTAAGTATCAAACACATAGATAGGCGCAGTCTACAATATGATTAACAGGCTGTGCCATTATGTAATCAGTAGCAAACTAAATTAAGCCAAGCAACGTAATTGAACAATTTTGCAATAAGTGGCTAACTAAAATTCCGAGAAGCAGGTAACTGAACTTACGCTAGTTCTTTGTACAGGCACACTGCAACTTCTTTTTCGCTTACAAGGTTGTACGAAGGAGTCCATGGCATCAATTGCTTGGATACGCAGTCCCAATACTTCTTTCTTCCCACACTGCATGGGTAAGTCGAATGGTTAATCTGGTAAGATGGTGCGTCCTTGATATGTTATATGAGGACGTGTAGTCAGACTAGTTGTAGCCAAACACATCACACTGGCTTTTACTGTATATTTCATGCGATTACTTTTGGCATATCGAGATCTAAGCAATCTACAATAGGATGAAAAGACTGGCATCCTTCACATTATTGGCGAACTCAGTTCATAGAAACAAGCAATTCAACCATTCTGTGGGTAAATCAAAAGCGCCACTGGAATATTTTTCACTATCCAATCATACACGCAAAAAGGGGCGACGCCACCATAGGGGCTGGTATGGGCGGCCGCCTCAGGTGGCTGGAAAGTGTGCACCTAGTTTGAGTCGTCCAGGTTGGCCCATGCTAGTTTTGTTCGTCCCAACGCACGAGCAGGCAATGTAAAAAATGAAGAAAAATGTTTCAATTTGGATGGGCCAATAACATAAGTGCAAGGCAGGCCCTATAGCAGGCTCGCGGCCCAAACGAGCGCCTCCCATATCGATCGACAGCAGGAAAAATCCCAATTCATTCGCTCCAGCCTCCAGTCTGGTTTGCTCCTAACCTAGCCGCCGCTGGACAGACCGACACAACACTTCCTCGCGCCCTCGTTGGAGGGCGGTCGCCGGGCTTCAAGCGAACGGAAGGACAAGAAGATGAAGATCCAACCCTGGGTGTAGCCTGCGTGGGAGGCAGCGGCGGCAGCACGGGCATGGCATCGAGCTTGCGCAAACGGACAGTCGCAGCTTGCAAGAGTAGCATGCGCAACGAGCAGGTACATCACATCCCTGATTATATCTAATTCAACTCTTCAATTTCTGGCCAATAGTTAAACCTGACGGTGTTGTAAAACTGCTTGTATGTAGGGAATCTATGAGAAAATGAAACCAATTTCTACTTATTTTATAACTCCCCCAATCAATACTGAACTGACTGAATCTGATGTATCTAATCAAGTTTCCGGTGCAAACATACAAGCTCATGTTGTTCTTGAGCCTGAAGTGTCTAATGAACAGACTGCTAATGAAGGATTTGATGCAAACATTTTACATGCTCCTGGTGATGAACATATAGTGTCTAATGAGGGATCTAATGCAAGCATTTTGCAAGCTCATTGAAGGATTTAGTGTCTAATGATGATCTACTATGTTGAGAGAGACAGAGATTTGCAGGCATTGATGACAAGCAAATTATAGTGCATTTTCATAGCTTGAGGAAACGTCGAGGCCATCTACCAGAAAGTCCCCGTATCATGACAACATAGCATAAATACTTTTCTAATCTGTTGTTTGAAACTATTGGCATACTTGTGCAGGATAGATATATTGATATGCAGTTTGCGCACTGGTTATACGTGCAATTACACTTCGATATTTTCAGCCAGAGAACGAATAATTCAAGCAGGTACAGACCATGTTTGTAGTCCTTGTACACCATGTTGCATTTTGTGTTTTTTGGTGCTTGCATCATTTAGTGTTTATAATCTGAACTACTTTGGATCATTAGCTGGTTTTCAAAGTGCATGTAGCTTCACATTTCTCAAGTTATGTTGATTTCCGGAGTGCAAGTGCCTTCGTATTTTTTAAGTTAAATGTTCGCCCCTGGTAACTTGAATTCGTGGATCAGCCACTGCACACAAATCATACACGAATGCCAGTACGAATTAAATGAAATGCAGGGACTTACGCTAGCTCGTTGTACAGGCTCACTGCAGCTCTGCTTGCGCTTGGGATGTTCCATGTACAAGTCCATGTTACCACTTGCTTGGATGTGCAGGCCTTGTGCTCCTTGCATCCCCCTCTGCATTTTTGACACGGCGAATGGTTGATCAAATAAGAGGAATCGACCTTGATGTTGTACCGGAGGACAGATACTTACAAGGTTATACGGGTGTGCAGGATGTGTACCAGATCCCGTAGCGCCGTCATGCTTCGCTAAAAAATGGATTTGCTTGTTTCAGATGATATCTCCAGAAGAAATAAGAGTTAAAGTCAGAGTTGCATAGGCATGTAAGCTAAGACAGCAGTGAAAGGATATCCAAACATCGTCGGAACAGTGCACAAGGGAGTGATGTGTGGATACCTAGTTCGGGCCGGCGTTTGGGCATGCTCGCCTAGCTAGAGTGCGGGTCACTTCAGAGCCGTTGAGGGTGATGCGCTGGCGTTGGCTGGCCGCGCACGGATGCAGATCTTGAGTGGCAACGGAGCACTACGATGTGGTGGACGAGACCGTTGGTGAAGCCCCAACGGCCTCTGGGGGCGGAGGTGCGACGATGTGCTCGGTGAAGTAGCCCCGGTGAGCTGGGAGACGGCATCGGTGAAGCGCACCTGATGCGGTGGAACTCGGTGTCTGTGAGGCACGTCGGTTGCGGCGGCCGACGTTGTCGGTGGACCACCCGGTAGCTCGGTGCGGTGGTGAAGCGCGACCGTCGTCTTCGTCGTCGTCGTCCGGCACAGAGGTGGGGAATGGTGGGGAAAGAGACGAGACGAGGGGCGATTCGAGGGTTGGCGGCGAATTAGGGATTTGAGCAATCTGGGCGCGGAAGGGGACGGTGGAGAAGAGAGATTTTGCAGGGCTCGAATTAGGGCCGCCAGATATTTCAATCCGAAACGTGGAAGCGCGAACTTATATTGTCGTCGTCCTTTTTTTGGGGGGAGGGGGGTGGGTGGCTGTGTGCTACGCGTCCGTCCGACACACGCGACCACCCCGACAGGACTCGCTTCGGTGCCTTAAGGCACCTGCCTTTGTGCCCATGACATGTGGGCCCAACAGGTGGCTGGCCTACATGTCAATCACCCAAGGGCTGTTGCCTTTAAGGCACCAAAGCAGCGTCCACCCCGACACGACCCTGGTCTGCCTGGTGCGCCTAAATTTGAGAATGCAAACGAATCTTCTTTCATTTGCAAACGAATCTGTATGTATTACCATGCCCGTGTTTTCCTTGCAATAGTTAGTCATTCGAAACGAGATACTCCATCCATTCACTTTTGTAAGTCATTTCAGACAACTTAAAATGAACTGTTTTGCACATTCTCTGAAATGTCTTCAAGGTCTTATAAAAGTGAACATAGGGAGTACTATAAATTAATTAATGAGGAGTTATTTGAAAAAAATCGAAACGGTACCCACTCTAACGTGGATTAGAGTGTGTCACATAATTAGTTATTTGAATTAGAGTGTGTGTCACGTAGTTAGTTATTTGAATTAGAGTGTGTGTCACGTAGCGATCTCCAATTCTAACGTGGATTTCGCATTTCACTGTATCCATGCTACTTTTTAATACAAATTCATATGTATATGATGAACACCATGGTAGTGAGAAAACTTTTGGATGGATTCAAACATATGACCTACAAAATAGCACAACAAATTGAGCCAATGTCAACTTTTTGAAACTTAGTATGGCACGAATTCGAAATAATTACCCGTATGCCTGGTCCTCGGTTCAAATCTTACAATGTACACCGAATTGAAACATCGATATTAAGTCCCGTACTATGTACATTCAAATGTTGTTTTTAGT